>NC_071284.1:17508546-17538546 GCF_001660625.3 Ictalurus punctatus
AGCATCTGTACAAACCCTGATCAAAATATCAATAACTGCCTGTTTTATTTTGCATGTTTGATGTGTTCTCCTGACAGAAATTAAAAACGGTTACAGTGACAGTAATTTCTAATCCAAACAGTGGTGAAATACCAAAGCTAGAGTCCTAAATCCTTCTAATGATTTACTTTTTGTTGAGATTAAGTAAGATTGTCATGGTAATAGCGTGCAGTGAATGTAAACAACAACGATCAACAACAGTTAAGAGGTTACCATTAACTCAAACAATATTGTGTCCTCAAAATGCCCTTGGTGTCTTGGATGCAGCCAGATGGGTTCTAGTGATTTAAAAAAAAAAAAAAAAAAATTTATTGCATTTTCTTGTCCCTAATAAAAAAGGTGAGTGAGAAGTCTCAAACCTTAAATGTTCTGTACACACATTTAGATTACAAGTTTAAATTCTAAGCAACAAGTATGAACAAGCTACAAATATTCCACCATCCTCAACACCCACACACACGACATAGTAGCCAGATCGTCTACTTTCTATTTATGGAAGTGCCGTAACCACGCAAAGACGAATGACATCAAACGGACATTTCCTGTGAAATCCGACCTGACAGATCAAATTATAAATCATAATTTTAAGCTTACCGTTGCAAATGTTACGTTTTAACCAAAAAAAATTTGATTGTTTTGAGGTACAATCGAGAGAGGTGGTCTGGGTCAGTGGGGCATCCACTACTGGGTAGTGAAAAACAGAACACCAGGGTTAAATGCAGTGCTTTGAGTCATATGGGTTTTGACATTATGGATCTGTCATTAAGTTATTTGCAAAATTCTGATTTTAATTATTTTGTTGTTGATTGTGATTCAGTGTGTGAAAGCTGTCTCAACGCCACTGGCCCATGAGTCAGGCTAACAGGGGCCTTAATTAATCGCTACACTGAGCTACAGGGTATAGGGAAGCAGAAACGTACAAGTGTCCCTGAACAGTGGTTGAAAATACGTTGTGTGCCTGCTTTATCCAATTGTTTCAGGCCACAGGCCAAGTCGTCCACAATCAAGCAGCATCAGTCTCAAAGGGGACGGAAACAGAGAAAGCAAGAAACATCGGATGAGGATGAAGATGATGATGATGATGAGGAAGAGGATACTCCAAAGAGACAGACGCGGCGAAGAGCAGCTACTAAAGTTAGGTAAGACCTCACTTGTACCCATGTAGACTGTAGTCATGGTCACTCTAAACCTACATGTTGTGTAAGTATTTCTTTTTGTAAAGGGGCAAGCATGAAGGCAATTAAAACAATTACAGCTTTGTAACTTTTTTTAATAAAAAAATTTTTTTTCATACTCTGTGAGCATGTAAAGGTGCATGTTCATAGAAAAAAAATGTCAAGTAGAAAAGGGGAGGTGGGTTGGAACATCTTTTATTATCTGTTCCCATTTGTTCTTTAATATGGCCAATTATCTCTGCATGTCATTACGATTGATGAGCAGGAGGTATGTTGTTTGTGGAGCCTTATTTTTAAATGAGTGTGTACTGACTGCAGTTATAAGGAGGACCAGCATGATTTTGAAACTGACTCTGATGACCTGATTGAGATGGCTGAGGGGACAGAGGATGTGCAGGATGAAGACAGTGAGACCATTGAGAAAGTCATGGATACTAGGATTGGCAAGAAAGGAGGTGAGAGAGTCAGTTTCCTTGTTTCTGGATTATTGAAAGGGTTGGAAGTTTTGCCTCATCAACTTGATTTTATTTTTTTTTTGCCAGACCGCCCGATGGGCTGGTTTAGAAGAGGCATTTTCACTGCCTGACTGACTGAGTCCCTTTGTTGAAATGCCCATGCACAAGGAGTTAAGCTAGCCAAATTTTAATCTAGCTACCCCTAGCAAGGAGTGAGCAGTACCAAGGACATTCTTTGATAAACATGCATGTGCTGCGCTTGTTCACAAACTAGCCCACCTCCATCATCTTGGGATAGTTGGGGTCTTGTAAACTAGATCACCTCCACATTTTTTGGATAGCAGAGAGAGAGAGGTAGCTTGTTTAAAGTGTCATTTCATGTAGATGCGTGTCCTTGCTTCATTATTGAATCATATATTCAATATATATTCAATATATATTATTGAAGCTAATAACTTTTGTTAAATGAAGAGTTGTGAGGATGTACTGTGGTATGAATGCATTTGTAGCTACATGCTGTCCGTATTAATTTCAACTGCTATGTAGTTTACTTACATGAATGCATGCCATATGATTTACCCATAAGACAAACATTTATTTGCCTTGGTTGTGGTCTCATGGCTGTTAATGCAAATCTCAGTTTCTTTTTACACCTCACTTTTTTTTTATTCAAAGCATACATACAAAACTTTTGTTTCACAAAATACTGGTGTGACGCAGAGTGTCATCCCAACAAAACTGGGCTCAGTAAATTATTTAGCTTAACCCAGCATAATGGTCCAATATGAAAGGAGTGCATGACCTATGTAGAATTCTACAAGATTATAGTCATCTACTCTGTAGGCTATCTGATACAGTATGTTGCAGCATTAGGATACAGCTTTGACTAAGTACAGTGG
Organism: Ictalurus punctatus; assembly: GCF_001660625.3. Lineage (NCBI taxonomy): Eukaryota > Metazoa > Chordata > Actinopteri > Siluriformes > Ictaluridae > Ictalurus > Ictalurus punctatus. The sequence goes on from NC_071284.1 coordinate 17,511,115, forward strand.
GATGGGCTTACACAAATAGCAGAAGTACAGTATTTAGGGCACAATTAATCGAATATCGATTGCGATTACGATTTTGACTGCCCACGATTACCTGAACATGATGGACTGCGATATTAACGTTTAAAGTTCGTCCTCCGCTCATAGAAAACTCTGCTGCAGATCAAATCAAGCGCTTCCTAAACTTACAGCCAGTCGACCTAGAGCGGTGCAGGGAATGACTCATTTTGTAATGCCAAGATCCAGAAACAAGTTAGCATTTTAGCGCTTGAGCTGCCAGATTCACTGCGAGCTCCAGCACTTGCGCGAGGGGAAATCATGACACTAACATGTTGCATGTTTCATAAATGGCACTAAAGACGTTGTCGGGGACATTAAATGTCATCACACAGCACAGGAAAAAACTTTGCAGATAAACTCGGGGCGCTACAGTGCGAAAATTTCACTCGCATTTGCAACTGAAAAGTACTTTGTGTGACTGTGAATAAATATTTAGGCGCACCGGTGCGTGTGACCTGTTTGGAGTCATATAATACAGTCGGAATAAAAATTACAGGAAGTCCAAAATGCATCTAAACCACGCAGCAGTTACTTTCACACTGCTTTTCATCACCTCAGTCAACTGAAAAAGTGTGTAAATACTGCAAAGAACCCATTATGATGACAAGAGTAACACTGTACATCATCTGCTTCAACTTGCTGATCTCACAAACCGCCATCTTTTATTGATCACGCGAAATGATCTGAACTTGCACCTGCTTGTGTAGACACTGCGGCATTGTAAATTAATAATAATGCTAATGCTACAATGTGGGGTTAAATTCAAACTTCTTTATTAAATAATTCCTCACCAATCATAATCAAGAGTAGCAACTGTTCAGTCTGCAAACATACAGTACACTGCTGCTCTCCTTCACTCACTTCACCAACTCTGACAGCGCATTCACTTCATTTAAGCTCAGGGTTGCCAGATATCACTAGAAAAGTCAACTCTAGTTTCCATGTTCTGATTTAATCCCTCAAAAAATGTCTGGGTTACACATGTAACCCTGTTCCCTGAGAAGGGAACGAGACGTTGCGTTTAGCATAACACTATGGGAGTGCCCCTCGCGCAACCGGCATCTGCAGCTTGTGTAAAATCATGCCTATGATCAGGTGACGTAGCAATTAAGCACGTCGTGTGATTGATATATATATATATATATATATATATATATATATATATATATATATATATATATATATATATATATATATATATATGGCACCTGTGAACCTTGCTGTCAGCCTCTATTATCTGAAGCAAAGACGCTGTTCACAGGCCTACCCCAGTATGACAAAGCTACGCAACGTCTCGTTCCCTTCTCAGGGAACAGGGTTACACACGTAACCCAGACGTTCCCTTTCAAAGCGAACTTCACGTTGCATTTAGCATATCACTATGGGAATGAGAATACCCACTCCGTCTTACCAAGGGTATGGCCTGTTCAAAAAGACCCAAGCCTGAGGTTCACTGCAAGACACTCGAGCCCAGGGCGGAATGAATATCCAGGCTGTAATATCGAATGAATGTGTGTTGCATAGACCACCCTGCAGCAGCACACACATCCTGTAAGGATACCCCGTTGGACAAAGCCTTCGAGGAGGTGATCCCCCTAGTGGAATGAGCCCTTATGCCCAGAGGCGTAGCGAGACCGCGCCTCTCATAAGCGATTAGAGATTGCTTCCTCTATGTAATTAGAGATGTGCTGCTTTGACACAGAATCACTTCTACTGTCGCCGCCAAGCAGACCAGCCGCTGTTCCGACTTACTTCACTGGCCAGAGCAGTGGGCGTAAGTACAGAGAGCCCTTACTGGACTCAGCAGGTGCATTCTCTCTTGTTCTGGTGTGAGGAACAGAGGAGGGCAGAAAGCCTGCAACACCACAGGCTGGGCAGCAGATGTAGGCACTTTAGGATACAGGAAGGCCTTGTCTAATCCAGGAGTAAAGGCAAGTCAGGAAGGGGCAACTGAGAGAGCTTGTAGATCTACTACTCATTTGAGAGATGTCAGGGCCCGCAGAAGACCTACCTTTAGAGTCAGAAGCTTCTCAGAGGCTGACTCTAAGGGCTCAAATGGGGCACCTGACAGACCTTCCAGGACCACAGAAGATCCCAGGAAGGTATGCGCGGCCTGTAGCTGGGCCTCAGCCGCCTGACATCATGCATAAACCTCGAAGTTAGAGGATGTTGCCCCACAGAGGCTCCATCAACAGGGGCGTGGCTGACCGAAATGGCAGTCACGTAAACCCTGATTGTAGAAGGAGCCCACCCCTCTGAGAAACATCCTTGTAAGAATTCCAGGACTGTAGCTATTGCGCAGTTCACTGAGTCTACAGTGGATCCCTGCGGATGGGAATCTCCCAAGGAGTGCCATCTAGCAGGGATATTATCTCTGAGAACCATATTTGCGCTGACCAACAAGGTGCTACTAGCAGCAGACATAGACTGTCTTGGCGATCTCTCGCTAGAACTTGTGGGAGCAAAGCGATCGGTGGAAAAGCATACAGATTTGACCTCGGCCACATGTGTACCCTGGCGTCCAGCCCTAATTGTGCGGGAGGAGTGTGGGCGAACCACAGTGTGTTGTGTCCTCGGAGGCGAACACATGCAGTCCCCCTTGGCCAAACTTCCGCCATATGGGCTCCACCACTTGTGGATGGAGCCACCAATCCCTGGGCTTCAGCCCCTGCCTCAACAGGATGTCTGACCCCACATTGCAGTGAGCTGGACAGCTGTCTAAGACCGCGCTCCAGCCCATGAGGGAGGTGTCGCCTTAGTGCAAGGCGGTAATGACAGACACCCCTAGATTGTGACCCAAGGCTAGAAACTGGGGAGACTCAAATTCTCAGAGCACGTAGGCATCACCACGTGACACTGATTACTCTCAGAGGATTCGTCCTTGGACGAAACCCCCAACTTCTCAGCCACCACTGAAACGGTCTCCTATGCAATAGGCCCAATGGTATGATGTTGGCTGCCCATACGCTCCAATAGTCTCCCATAGAGACTGGATGGGATGCTAAGATCCAGCTTTATCTTGCTCAATGTTGATAGGATTGACCCTACACATGTTGGGGATAGAAATGCCCTCATTGTAGTGGAATCCTTATAAACCCTAGAAAAGTTATCCACTGCACTGGAGAAAGCATACTTTTCCGAGGTTCAACTTGAGACCCAAGCTCTTCATGTGGAAATGTACAAATCTACCTGTACTATCTACTCGTATAATATCATCTTAAAATAACAGTGTAGATTTCCATAGCATTATATCATTATATTCTCCCACCATTGTTTCAGCCTGTGTATAAATTCTGTGATGGTTAAAAAAAAATAAAAAATACTGTCTCCCTATAAACACAGCTACTGGAGCTGCCACCACACTCTATGCTGTAGAGGCCAATGGAGACCCCAGAGCTGATTTTAACCCTGAGAAGGAGGAAGGTGAGACTCAATTCCTTATCAAATGGAAGGGCTGGTCCTACATCCACAACACATGGGAAAGTGTGGACTCGCTGACTCAACAAAAGGCGAAAGGGATGAAAAAACTGGAAAACTTTAAGAAGAAAAATGAGGAGCTCAGTGCTTGGTGAGGAGATGGTCTGTGTATGGTCTTCAAAAATTAAGAATTTATTTTCTTTAAACTGCCTTCAGAGGTCAAACTGTAAGATTGTCAGTTTCTTCAAATGACTGTTGAATGATGAATACTTGTTTGTAGTCATTTCTTTTGTTAGGGTTAATAGTCATTTTTAAATTGGTATCCTTGAGTGTTCTGTATAGCCATCGAGTGTCTATAAAGTTTCAATTAAATCCCAGGATTTGGCCTCTCACAGGTTGAAAAAAGCCTCACCAGAGGATTTGGAATATTACAACTGCCAGCAAGAGTTAACCATTGATCTGAACAAGCAGTATCAGATAGTGGAGAGAGTCATTGGTAAGTATAGGAGCTACTTTTTGATTAATGGTTTATGCCAAAATGCTTGAATTATTGGAAGAGATTTTGTTTCTGAATTTGTAATTTTATACCTTTAACACTTTTGCAGCAATGAAAACAGGGAAGTCACAGGTGCCCTCTGATTTTCCCTGTAGGTACTTTTTACTTCACTTTAATTCATTATATTCTAATAACTAGAGTTTAAAGTGAACAGATGTTCTGTTCATCTTGTAAAATGAATTCTATTACAAAAAGCCCACTACAAAGTACTTGATCTAATTCATGTTTCTAGGATAGTTATTCCTTTCATGTGGTTTGGTTGATCTTACCCCAAAAATGAAATATATCTGACTTTTACTAATGTCATGAGACAAATACTTTTTTGTACTGACCATTTATCTCCCTTGCTATAGCTCATAAGACTACATCTAATGAGCCTGAGTACTTGTGTAAGTGGATGGGTCTGCCCTACGCAGAGTGCACTTGGGAAGATGGAGCCTTAATAGGAAAAAAGTTTCAATCTTGTATAGATAGTTTCAACAACAGGAACATCTCCAAGACTATTCCCTCCAAAGACTGTAAGGTGAGAGGCTTATTTTATAAGTCTCTTAAATCTCTCTTCCTAGTTGTTTCACTATTTGTATTTGTATTATGGCAATAATATGCTACTTTAATGTTACTGATAAAATGGGTCCATGCTGCTTAGTTTGCATATCAATAAAATCTTGTATTAGGGCAAATTAGTATTGAGTCATTTCCTAAATTTGTGCTTTAACTTCTTGAAGGTGTTAAAACAGAGGCCCAGATTTGTGGCTCTGAAGAAACAACCCTCTTATATTGGAGATGAAAACTTGGAGCTGAGAGATTACCAGTTAGATGGGCTGAACTGGCTTGCACACTCGTGGTGCAGGTACCTTGATTGTTTTATTTAAGCTTTTTACATTTTACGTATTATATATGCTAATTAAATTAATCAGTTGAATTTATGTAACCTTGGCACTGTTGAGCAAAGATTTTGAAGAATTGTAAATATCATTTATATTGTGCAAACTATATAAATCATCTAGATTAGCCTTTGCCTTATTACACTGCACTTTGTTTTTAACTTGAATAAAAATCTTTTTAGATACTCTACAATTCTCTAAAAGATATGGCCAAAAGTATGTGGTTACCTAACCTTCTCACCCATATGTGGGCTAGAAAGCTCTAGAAAGCAGTGGCATTAAGATGTCCTGTCAGTGAAACTAAGAGACCTAGCTCAAACCTGTTCCAACATTACAATGCCCCTGTGCACAAAGCAGGGTTTATAAAGACATAGTTTGATATGCTTGGTGTGGAAAAAAGTTGAGTGGCTTCCACTAAACCCTGACCTCAACTCCACTGAGTTTAAATTTTACATGTCAAACATTTACTTGTTTTCTAAAATAATTATTTGCACATACTTATTACAGGGCCCTCAATTTGTCTTTCAGTTTGATTTGTACTTGTTCATGTCAATTGCTAATTTGGTTCACTCATGTTGTCTAGGTGTAACAGTGTTATCTTAGCTGATGAGATGGGCCTGGGGAAGACCATACAGACCATTTCATTCCTTTCCTACCTGTTCCATCAGCACCAGCTGTATGGGCCCTTCCTCTTGGTTGTGCCCCTCTCCACACTCACATCCTGGCAGCGCGAGTTCAGTACTTGGGCTCCTGACATGAATGTTGTGGTCTACCTGGGGGATGTTTTGAGCAGAAAGATGGTACAAATCCACTTGAATGTCAATATGGATCTTTGTTTTGTGGACAGTTCCTGTAGAAATGGTTTATGTTTTGTTAAACTGATTTATTTATTTATTTTGGTGATTTTTGTATTTTATAGATTCGTGATTATGAGTGGATTCACCAGCAGACCAAAAGAATAAAGTTCAACACACTTTTGACCACATATGAAATTCTACTGAAAGATAAGGTAACGAGAGAATATATTTTCTGCTCTAAAGTGGTACAAAGTGGTGCAATATTTATTCATGTAACTGTAGTCTGTCAAAGTGTTTGCATTGAAAACATGGCAGTCTTTGTTCTTTTTACTGCAGAGTGTTTTGGGAAACATAAACTGGGCATTTCTTGGGGTGGATGAGGCTCACCGGCTGAAGAATGATGACTCTCTGCTGTATAAAACACTAATAGATTTCAGGTCGAACCACAGGCTACTCATAACAGGAACACCGCTGCAGAACTCACTCAAAGAGTTGTGGTCCCTCCTGCACTTTCTTATGCCTGACAAGTAGGTCCTGCTCTGCACTTTTATTAACTAAGTTAGAGGTTCACCATCTACTGAGATGGAAAATTTATACTGTGGAGTTGTCAGTCTGTGTTATGTGCCAGTGCCAATAGTAGATGTCAGGTGATACTTTGGTATTTGAACTTAAAGAACTGCATAAAGAGAGAGAGTGAGCAAACTTTATTGATCCCCAAGGGGAAATTTGGTGTCACAACAGCAAATACATCAGTCTGGGAAGGGTTACAAAGCTATTTCAAAGGCTCTGCGACTCCAAAGGACCACAGTGAGAGCCATTATCTCCAAAGGGAAAACTTGGCACAGTAGTGAACCTTCCCAGAAGTAGCCGACCTTCCCAAATTCCTCCAAGAGCACAGCAACTACTCATCCAGGAAGTCACAAAAGAGCCAAGGACAACATCAAAGGACCCACAGGCCTCTCTTTCATCAATAAAGGTCACTGTTCATGACACCATTATCAGAAAGACATTGGGCAAAAATGGCATCCATGGAAGAGTGGAAAGGTGAAAACCGCTGCTAACCCAGAAGAACATTAAGGCTCATCTGAATTTTTATAAAACACACCTTGATGTTCCTCAAACCTCTTTGGAGAATGTTCTGTGGACTGATGAGTCGAGAGTGGAACTGTTTGGAAGACAGGGATCCTGTTACATTTGGCATAAACCAAAGACAGAATTCCACAAAAAGACATCACACCTACGGTCAAGCGTGGTGGTGGTAGTGTGATGTTGTGGGGATGCTTTGCTGCTTCAGGGCCTGGGCAGCTTGCAGTAATTGAGGGAAACATGAATTCTGCTCTCTACCAGAAAATTCTAAAGGAGAATGTCTGGTCTTCAGTCTGTAAATTGAAACTCAAGCTCAACTGGATTATGCAGCAAGAGAATAATCCAATGCACAGGAGAAAGTCCTAGTACTAGAAGTAAGTGAAATACTGATCTCCAGTTATCGGAAGCAGTTGGTTGCAGTTATTCAATTCAATTCAGTTTTATTTGTATAGCGGTTTTAACAGTGGACATTGTCCCAAAGCAGCTTTACAGAATATGTAAATGTATGAATTTATCCCTAATGAGCAAGCCAGAGGCGATGGTGGCAAGGAAAAATGATATGAGGAAACCTTCAGAAGAACCAGACTCAAAAGGGAACTCATCCTCATCTGGGTGACAATGGATAGTACAGTTATAATAAATCCCTTCTAAAAATGTGCTAATAGTACATGGTCAAATAATACAGTTGTGTAACCAGGAAAATTCATTACAGTAACTTGAGAGAACTCCAAACAGAAGTAGGGCATCAGGATGGATCAGACAGGTCCGGAGAGCAGAAGGGGTCAGGATCACTGGCATCTCAGGAGTACCATGTGTAGCTTGACCAAAAGAGAGAGGCAAAAAGAGAGGGAGAGATTATTAGGTATTCTTATTGTCCCGTAATGGTTTAGGACTTGTTAAAGGCTCAATGTATTTTGCGTGTGTGCAAGCAGGGACTCCAGCAAGACTAGGGGGGGGACAACAACATCCAAACATCCCAGTTCACCACAACACTCTGTTGTGAGCTCTCTAGATCTGCTCCTTTCCCCAAGAAAAAACTATTCACAAAAGGCTTGACTAAGCAAACATGTTTTCAGCCTGGACTTAAACACCGAGATTGTGTCTGAGTCCCGAACACAAATAGGAAGGCTCTTCCATAACTGTGGGTCTTTGTAAGAGAAAGATCTTCCCCCTTCTGTAGCCTTAACTATTCGAGGTACCAGCAAATAGCCTGCACCTTACGATTGAAGTATTTGTGAAGGATCATAAAAGACCAAAAGTTTGCTCAGGTACTGTGGCACGAGACCATTCAGTGCTTTACAGGTCAATAGTAGTATTTTATAATCAGTGTGAAATTTTACTGGGAGTCAATGCAGTATTGATAAGATAGGGGTGATGTGGTCATATTTTCTGGTTCTAGTAAGGATACTTGCAGCTGTATTGCAGTTGGGCATTACAATAATCCAACCTAGAGGTGATAAAAGCATGAACTAATTTTTCAGTAATCACACCCAGGTCTTTTACTGCTGCACATGGTGAAACAGAAAGGCTATCCAGAGATACTATGTCATCAGAAAGCTTACTTCTAGCTGAATGTGGTACTAGTAGAAGTATTTCTGTCTTGTCAGAATTAAGTAAAAGGAAGTTAATAAACATCCGGTATCTAATGTCCTTTACACGTTCCTCAACTTTATTAAGCTGGTGTCTGTCATCTGGCTTTGCTGAAACGTACAACTGTGTGTCATCAGCATAACGGTGGAAGCTAATTCCATGTTTTACGAATAATTTGACCCAGAGGTAGCATATATAAAGTAAAAAGGAGTGGGCCTAAAACAGAACCTTGCGGAACACCTAACTTTACCTCAGTATGCACAGAGAAGTCTCCATTTACATCAACTGATAGCGGTCAGTCAAATAAGACCTGAGCCAGGAGACGGCCGTTCCCTTAATGCCAACAACATTTTCTAGTCTACCAAGGAGAATAGCATGATCAATTGTTTCAAAAGCTGCACAAGGTCAAGCAACACAAGCAAGGAGACAATCCTGATCAGAGGCCAGTATTAAGTCATTTACCACTTTAACCAGCGCTGTCGCTGTGATGAGGCCTAAATCCTGACTGATGCATTTCATGAATGTTATTCCTATGTAGGTATGAGCATAGCTGCTGTGCTACAACCTTTTCTAAATCTGCTAATAAAGGGAAGATAAAGGGCAGATTTGACATTGGCCTATAGCTGGCAATTGACAGGGGTCAAGGTTAGGTTTTTTAATCAGGGGTTTAATAACTGCTAGATTAAATGATTTAGGTGCATAGCCAGTGCTAAGGCAAGAATATATATTTTTTAGAAGGGGTTTGATTACTTCTGGAATAATCTGTTTGAAGACGCGTGTAGGTAAGTCGATGATTTTGATGAAGAAATTAATTAAATTAGTTCCGTCTCTCTACGGGGAGTAAAACATTCTAGTGTTGATGATATTGCTATATTATTATCTACAGGGTTAGTTATAAGACTGTCTGGTTTTAAATTAATAGTTAGAATTTTTTGTCTAATATTTTCAATTTCGCCAGTGAAAATATTCATGAAATTGTTGCTCCTATATAATGATTGTGTGCATGTTTCTGTGGTGGTTTTATTCAATTCAATTCAATTCAATTCAATTTTATTTGTATAGCGCTTTTTACAATAGACATTGTCTCAAAGCAGCTTTACAGAAATATCAACACGGTATACAGATATTAAAGGTGTGAATTTATCCCAACTGAGCAAGCCACTGAGTGGCGACGGTGGCAAGGAAAAACTCCCTAAGATGTTTTAAGAGGAAGAAACCTTGAGAGGAACCCGACTCAGAAGGGAACCCATCCTCATCTGGGTAACAACAGATATTGTGAAAAAGTTCATTATGGATTTATATGAAGTCTGTATGGCGTTAAGAGCAGCCGTAGTCCCAGCAGTCTGGAATTAAGGAAGATTTGAGCTCCATCCAGAGGCAGAAAGGATCTGGATCTCTAGTATCTCCATAAATTCGTGTGGGGCTCGGCGAAAGGAGAGAGGGAGAAAGTAGAACAGAATCTAGTCAGGGTAGGCTTGAGTAAACAAATACGTTTTAAGCTTAGACTTAAACACTGAGACTGTGTCTGAGTCCCGAACACTAATAGGAAGACTGTTCCATAACTGTGGGGCCCTATAAGAGAAAGCTCTTCCCCCTGCTGTAGCCTTCACTATTCGAGGTACCGTCAGAAAGCCTGCATCTTTTGATCTAAGTAGGCGTGGCGGATCATATAAAACCAAAAGGTCGCTTAGATATTGTGGCGCGAGACCATTTAGTGCTTTATAGGTTAATAAGAGTATTTTATAATTAATGCGAGATTTTACTGGGAGCCAATGCAGTATTGATAATATCGGTGTGATATGGTCGTATTTTCTAGTTCTAGTTAGGACTCTAGCAGCTGCATTCTGGACTAATTGGAGCTTATTTATATTCCTACTGGAACATCCAGACAGTATGGCATTACAATAATCTAATCTAGAGGTGACGAATGCATGAACTAGTATTTCCGCATCATGTAGTGACAATATGTTTCTTATTTTAGAAATATTCCTGAGATGAAAGAAGGCTATCCTAGTAATATTATCTACATGAGCATCAAATGATAGGCTGGAGTCAATAATCACTCCAAGGTCTTTAACTGCTGCACATGATGAAACAGAAAGACCATCCAGAGTAACCATGTGATCAGAAAGAATACTTCTAGCTACACGTGGGCCTAATAAAAGTATTTCTGTTTTATCAGAATTAAGCAGAAGGAAGTTAATTAACATCCAATGTCTAATGTCCTTTACACAATCCTCAACTTTACTAAGCTTATGTCTGTCCTCTGGCTTCGCTGAAACATACAACTGTGTATCATCAGCATAACAGTGGAAGCTAATTCCATGTTTACGAATAATTTGACCTAGGGGTAGCATATATAAAGTAAAGAGCAGTGGGCCTAAAACAGAACCCTGTGGAACTCCAAAAGTAACCTCAGTACGCATGGAGAATTCACCATTTACATCTACGAACTGATAACGATCGGTGAGATAAGACCTGAGACAGGAGAGGACTGTTCCCTTAATACCAACAACATTTTCTAATCTATCAAGGAGAATAGTGTGATCTATAGTATCAAAAGCTGCACTAAGGTCGAGTAACACAAGCAGCGAGACACAACCCTGATCGTAAGTCAGTAGAAGGTCATTTACTACTTTAACTAACGCTGTCTCTGTGCTATGATGAGGTCTAAATCCTGACTGATATATTTCATGAATGTTATTCCTATCTAAGTACGAGCATAACTGCTTTGCTACAACCTTTTCTAAAATCTTAGAGATGAAGGGGAGATTTGATATTGGTCTATAGTTGGACAATTGAGACGAGTCAAGATCAGGTTTTTTAATCAAGGGTTTAATAACTGCTAATTTAAGTGATTTAGGTACATAGCCACTGCTTAGGGAAGAATTGATTATATTTAGAAGTGGCTCAATTACTACTGGACCAATCTGTTTAAACAAACATGTAGGTACGGGATCTAGTATGCAAGTTGATGAATTGGCTGAAGAGATTAATGTAGCTAGTTCGGTCTCTCTAAGCGGAGCAAAACACTCTAAACATTGATCTGATATTGCTACATTGTCATGTAATGGGTTTGTTACAGTACTGTCCAGTTTTAATTTAATGGCCTGTATTTCACGTCTAATATTTTCAACCTTATCATTGAAAAATTTCATGAAATCTTCACTGCTATGTAATGATTGAGTGTTTCTCTCTGTAGTGGTTTTATTCCTAGTTAATTTTGCTACTGTGTTGAAAAGGAATCTAGAATTGTTTTTGTTGTCTCCTATTAAGGTGGAGAAATAGATTTTTCTAGCATCGCCAAGAGATTTCCTATATTTCAGTAGGCTCTCCTTCCATGCTGTTTGAAATATCACCAGTTTGGTTTGACGCCATTTACGTTCTAATTGTCGAGTTGTCTGTTTTAAGGTTCGCGTTTGATCGTTATACCAGGGTGCTAATTTTTTTTCTCTAATTATTTTCCTTTTGAGTGGAGCCACTCTATCTTGCGTGTAGCGGAGTGTTGACTCCAAGCTTTCAGTCGCCTGATCGAGTTCTGTGTGATCTGACGGTGATCCAAATCTAATTGATGTTTCTGCGAGGTTATTTATGAAGCTCGGTGCAGTAGCTGATGTGTAGGTACGTTTTACGCGGTAGCGAGACGAGGTGGAAATATTATGATCAATACGTATTATGAACGAGATAAGATAATGGTCTGAGACAACTTCAGACTGGGGAAAAATGATAATATTTTCTATAGTTAGTCCGTATGTTAGTATGAGGTCAAGAGTGTGACCACCATTATGAGTAGGCCCGATTACGTTCTGATTAATCCCTACTGAATCTAAGATGGACACAACCGCTGTTCTTAGAGGGTCTTCCAGGTTATCAAAATGAATATTAAAGTCTCCGACGATTAATGCTTTGTCTACAGACACAACCAGGTTTGAGACAAAGTCTGCAAATTCACTAAGAAATTCAGTATATGGCCCTGGGGGTCTGTAAATAATAATTAGAGGAATTGACTTATTTTTTGTGGCTACATAACTTATACTGGTATAAAGAATTTCAAAAGAATTAAATTTATGCTTAGGTTTTTGTGTGACGACTAGATTTTGACTATGGATGAGTCCAACACCTCCTCCTCTACCAGTTGAACGAGGCTGATGTACATAACTGTATCCAGGAGGACTGGCTTCATTTAATGCTATGTACTCGTTTGGTTTAATCCAAGTTTCCGTTAAACACATTAAATTACATTCCTGATCAGTAATGATGTCGTTAACAATAAGAGCCTTAGACGCAAGAGATCTAATGTTTAATAGTCCTAGCCTCAGATCAAAAGTGCTGGCTGTGCATTCAATATGATTTAATTTTATGTTAATTAGGTTACGAAGATAGACTTTCCGAGATTTTCTATATATTTGTATAGCTCGGGGAACAGACACAGTCTCTATAGTGTGTATTACCTTTGCCGGATTTTTAGTTGAACATTGATTATACTGAATGTTATTATTGGAAGATGTACTTACGGTAGGCAGTCACTTGGAGTGCAGCGCCTTGGAAATGTTGTCTGAAAGCAGTTCCGCTCCAAGGCTGCTGGGGTGCAGGCCATCAGGACGAAACAACCTAGGACGCTCCCAGAACAGATTCCAGTTATTGACAAACACCAGATTCTGCTCATTACACCAAGAGACTAACCAATCATTTAATGCTAGAAGTCTACTGAACTTTTCTGCTCCACGTCTGTATGTGGGAAGAGGTCCAGAGACGATGATCTTCGCGGTGGGTGATCTGCCTCGTACCGTCTCGATCAGGCTGGAGAAGTCCCTCTTCAGAACCTCCGTCTGCCGCAGCCTGGTGTCGTTCGTCCCCGCGTGCAGCACAACCGCTCCAATGCGCTCGTCCTTCTTCAGGATCCCGGATACCTGCGCAATCCCGGATACCTGCGCATTTATTCCTAGTTAATTTTGCTACAGTGTTGAATAAGAATAAGATTATTTTTGTTATCTTCAATTAGGGTGGACTGATCTAGCAGCACCAAGATATTTTCTATAGTTCAGGAGACTCTCCTTCCAAGCTGCTTGAAATACTACCGATTTGGTTTGATGCCATTTACGTTCTAGTTGTCAAGTGGTGTGATCGTTATACCAGGGTGCTAGCTTTTTCTCTCTAATTATTTTTCTTTTAAGTGGAGCTACCTTATCTAGCGTATAGCGGAATGTTGACTCTAAGCATTCAGTTGCCTGATCAAGTTGTTTGGAATCAGACCAAGCCATTCATAGTTGATATCTCTGGGAGGTTATTGATAAAACTCTGTGCAGTAGCTGACGTGAATGTACGCTGACATGAACGTAGTTATTGCTGCTAAAGGTGGCACAAGCAGATTTTAAATTTAAGGGGGCAACTCACATGGGCACATAGGTGTTGGAAAACATTTTGTTGCTTCAATAAAAAATAAAAACTGTATTGTGTGTTTATATTTTGTTTGAAGATCTAAAACTATTTAGTATGAGATACACACAAAAAGAGAAGAAATCAAGAATGGGAAAATACTTTTTCACAGCACTGTAGATAGTCCAAAATGAAAATGAAATATTGTTGATTTTCTCTTTTGGGATCCTTGTTGGCTCCAGAAATCATATTTTTAAAATATTGTTTCTATACTAAATCTGATTAAAAAAAAAATTCTGCACATGGTAATCCTTGACCTTTGCTTTGTTTCAGGTTTGAATTGTGGGAGGATTTTGAAGAAGAGCATGGTAAGGGCAGGGACAATGGCTACCAGAGTCTGCACAAAGTGCTTGAGCCCTTCCTTCTACGTCGTGTAAAAAAGGACGTGGAGAAATCGCTACCTGCCAAAGTGGAGCAGATCCTCCGAGTGGACATGTCCGCCCAGCAGAAACAGTTCTACAAGTAGGTCCTGCTTTGTATGCACTGTTTAACTTCAAGTTTTGCTTTTGGGTACTAAGTTGTTTTTATTTAACCTAATCTGTCCTCTCTTGTATGTGTTTTTATTTAAGGTGGATTCTCACAAGGAATTACAGAGCCCTAGCTAAAGGCACCAGAGGCAGTTCCTCAGGCTTCCTCAACATCGTCATGGAGCTGAAGAAATGCTGTAATCATGGCTTCCTCATCAAGCAGCCAGATGAGGGAGAAAATGAGAATCCTCAGGAGCACTTGCAGGTAAGACAATCTTAGGAGGATAGTCTGTTTTAAATCCATAAATTGTTTTAGACTACATTCAGGTTCATTCTAATTTGAACTCATTTTGTTCTGGGGAAGGCACTGGTCCGTGGCAGTGGGAAGCTTGTGCTCTTGGATAAACTGCTAACAAGACTGAGGGAACGGGGCAATCGTGTGCTTATCTTCTCTCAGATGGTCCGTATGCTGGACATTTTAGCTGATTATCTGGCCATGAAACGCTATCCTTTCCAGGTATCAGAAAAAATATGTTGGTGTTACATTTTTCCTCCAGTAGTTTAAATTTGAATTTGTGTGTGACATACTCAAGATCATTTCGCAACTCACAATTCCTAATATTTCCAGTGTTCTCTGTGGTAATGTTTTTTTTCTATTCTTATTTATTTACCCATTTATATTTTTCACTGTATGAATGTTGGTTTTACTTGTGCTGTCTATGGGCTTGGTTCTGAAATGTTGGTGAGTTTGAGTTGGTTTAAGGCTGACTCAGGTGTCAGGCATGCAGCGATATATTGGATTGTTCTCTATTTTTATCCACTGGTTATTTTTTAATGTGCATGAGCTTTGGTAAGATAATACTCTGGGCAACACTTGGAGTAATGGCCATTTTTTCTTTTTTGACATCAGCACTTATTTGGGGAACAAATGCCCCAGTTTGACAAAGTGCATGATTTGGGACTCTAGTTAACTGAGGCCTCCTAACTTAACAGTTTTTGGCACCTTTTTTTCTCATATGTTTAGAGATTGGATGGCTCCATCAAGGGAGAGCTCCGGAAACAAGCACTGGACCACTTTAATGCAGAGGGATCTGAGGTATGTACCATAGCTGGATGGCTATGACTTCGCACATAGTTTTGGGCAGCAGTGTGATTTTTCAGTTATTTGTATCAGCCAATTAAGCAGATACTGTGCTCTTAGTGGTTAATTGTCCTCTGCTCCAGGATTTCTGTTTTCTCTTGTCCACTCGTGCTGGAGGTCTGGGCATTAACTTGGCCTCAGCTGACACTGTGGTCATCTTTGACTCTGACTGGAACCCTCAAAATGACCTGCAGGCCCAGGCCAGAGCCCACAGAATAGGCCAGAAAAAACAAGTAATACTTCTTAGCCATGAATCTCACAGACACCTTTTTGAGACAGACATTGGGGGTATCAGTACACTAATGTGCATCTTATTTGCCTGTTTAGGTGAATATTTATCGTTTGGTCACAAAAGGCACTGTGGAGGAGGATATTATTGAAAGGGCAAAGAAAAAGATGGTGCTAGACCATCTTGTCATACAGAGAATGGACACCACTGGAAGAACAGTACTAGACAACAACTCAGGCAATTCAAAGTGAGCTTTTATTCCATTTCTGTTCTATAGAAAAAATGTACTTGCCATTGAAACTATTAAGAATAGCACCTTTTATGAAAATGGCATTATGTACTACTGAACTACATTTGAACTATTTCCAGTTCAAATCCATTTAACAAGGAGGAGCTGGCAGCTATCTTGAAGTTTGGTGCTGAAGATCTGTTTAAAGAACCTGAAGGGGAGGAATCTGAGCCACAGGTATCCATTTATTGTTAACCAGTTTTGTGTGGAGACTAGGGATGCATCGGAACCAATTATGGTATCGTTCTGATACCATGCTCATTTACTTGTACTCATAAAAAGTGCTCTGATACTAACATCTGATACCAGAAGTGGGGAAAAAAAGTCTTTCGCAAATCACAAGTAAGTCTCCACTCTTGGCATTCAAGACTGAAGTCAAATCCCATGTCAAGACAGGCAAGTCCCAAGTCAAGACTAAGAAGTCCAAGTAAAGTTACAAGTCCTTAACTTTAAGTTTAACTTTGAGTCCTAAACAGGTCATAATGGACTCTTCACAAAATGTAAGGCCAGAGTAATAATTAGTATAGTAAATGTACACAAATCTTGCAGGCTTTTAAAGTAAAAATAAAAATTGTTCATCACTTCCTAGACAAGCTTTAAATGAAAATGAAAATTATATAGCGCCTTTTAACGTTAGCAGTTAAAATGGAGCAACTTGGGGTTCAGTGTCCCAAGGACACTTCGGCATATAAAGGCATGTGGGCTGGGGATCGAACCGCCAACCCTGCAATTAGTGAACAACCTGCTCTGGGTATTTGAAAGCTGCATAACTTTTTTAAAATGGCATTCATTTTTAATTTACATGAAGTCTATTCTCAATAAGAGTACCCATGTGTCTCAGTTCAGTTTGTTTTTGCCTTGGTATTTGCTTTGTGCAACTTCAAATGCCGAACAAAATTTTAAGTTGCTTTTGTGTCTGATGATGTTGCAAACAGCACAATCTTTGTAGGCGAAGGCTGGTATCTTTGGGAGCATGGCTACCACAAAGTGCCTTTGTTTTTGGGAAATGAGAAGTATAATAGCCTTGTCATTGTCTAATGTAAGTGGGCAGCCTGAATACTGTACGCACATAGAATTTTTTGAGCATAGAACAGGGGAGCAAGCGTCCATATAAACTGTTGCGTATGAAGGCACTTCAGTTTTGTGCGTTTCCTTTTGCCAGGGTCTACTCTACATACTGCTGCTGAGTCAAGGTTCACAGCAAAATGTTCTGACCATGCTTGCTGATACTGCTCTGCACTGCCCTTAAGTTGGCCGCAATCATGCTTAATATTAAATGCAAGAGTTATAAAAAAAAAAAGATGCATGAAGCCCTTGATTGCTTAATACTAAGTAGGTTAGACATTTATACTTGGGGTAAGAGTTTTTTTTTGTGCCAAGAAAATGCAAATAAAAGAAAAGCAAAAGGAACTTTTGTTTTCCTCCCTCCCCCGCTCAGGAAATGGACATTGATGAGATCTTGAGGCTTGCTGAAACCCGAGAAAGTGATCAAGGTTCCAGTGCCACAGATGAGCTCCTGTCCCAATTTAAGGTATGTTACCAGATTTCTCTAGGTCTTAGTCAACTAAAATATTTTGAAAGATTAAAAAAATCTTTCAATAAAGTGTTTTTGCTCTGGCAGGTAGCTAACTTCACCATGGATGAGAGCACACCAGAGCTGGAGGAGAAGCCCATGCAGAACTGGGATGAGATCATTCCAGAAGATCAGAGGCGGCGGGTGGAGGAGGAGGAGAAACAGAAGGAGATGGAGGACATTTACATGTTGCCCCGGAGCAGAAGCTCAAATAAAAGAGTAAATTGTCACTTTGTTAAAACTTTTAAAACAGGGCTTTATTAGGCCTGTATAGGTATATTAATAATTTCAGGTTAATAATTTTAGGTTAGGTGAAGTTTTATAAATAATTATAATTAGTTTCCTTCATATCTTCCTTTATTCATATCTTCCTTTAGTACCTAAACCCATTGACACTGCTGACACACAGCATAGTATCTTATAAGTATTATAATATAGATGGCCAAATAGACTGTACGACTGACTATCACACCCATATAAGCCTTCCCAAAACTGTTGGTACAAAGTTGAAAGTACACAATTGTCTGTAATGTCTTTGTATGCTGTAGAATTTAAATTTCCCTGCACTGGAACTAAGGGGCCAAGCCCAAACCTGTGCACAAAGAGCAGTCCATAAAGGATTGCTAAGGTTGGTGTGGAAAACCTCAAGCACAGAGCCATGACCTAAACCCTACTGAACACCTTTGGGATGAATTGGAATACTGACTGTGCGCCCAACACATCAGTGCCCAACCTAATGCTCTAGATTAATGCTCTTGTGGATGAATGAGCACAAATCCCCATAGTCACGTTCCAAAATCTAGTGGAAAGCCTTCCCACAAAAGTGGAGGATGTTTATAGTGCTGGTCAATAAAGTGATCTTGATTTGTATCACAATAATTTTTTCCTCAATAACAATGATGAGCTGAGGGTATTCAAATTTGATCAATTTTTGTTTCTATTTCCTATCTGTTTCCTGTCTAACTTGATGAAATATCCAATGGATGCAGTGTATAGGGTTGGCACAAAGCCAGCATAACAGCTAATCAGGCTGTGCACTAAATTGCACACTCACCTGAGGGAATCATACTTTACTTATCTAAAGTATGATGACATGCAGTTAAGGTCAAAATGTGCTTCCGTCTAGTATTGAAAAAGTCTGTAAACACTACCAATTAGGGTTGTCATGATAGCAGACTTTTGACATTGATACAGATGAAATGCGAACATGTGGGCATAATGACATGCTATGATGAATAATTAGCTTATCCCCAATGCAAAAACAGTTGCATTCTCAACAGAAATTTTCACTAATCACTTAAGAAAGCTCCCCAGCATAGCCTTTAACTTTGCTAAACTGTCAACTTTTCAGCTCTTTGTAGAGGTCGGGTGCTTGTTGGCCAAATGTGTAGCCAATGTTTTGCAGTGGAGGGATTTATAACACCGTTTGCAAACTGGTTTTGTACGGTCTATTGGCTGCCTGTTTTCATCTGCTACATAGGCAAAATATGCCCACAGCATCCAAACATCCCAGTTCGCCACAACACTTTATGCCCGTGAACCCTCTAGAGTCCCCAACACTAATTCGAAGGCTGTTTCCTGACGTTCCAATGGCCCGCCAGCCATGTTGTTAGTAAAACTTTGCTATGTACACAGCTTATGTGTGGATGTAGCAACTCATGCGATATACCTTTTGGAAAGCTAAAATTCTTGTGACATGATTGAAATAATCCGTTTAAAGATACAATCACAACAGCAGCTACAATCAACATCTCTGTCAGACCACCAACATACAAACAAACACTTACGAAATGGAGGCAACTCATCCTTGAAGCCACATAGTAGTCCACTGATCTATAACATCCCGACAAAAACAGTCTTGTTACACTGGCAAAGGTCCAAACAGAAAAATATGTAAATGAGAACAGCTTTATTGGGAATTCAGCTGTATCAAAATACAGCATGTGAGCACAGAGAGTATGAGAGTAGCAAACAGATTTTAAGAGCTGACACTAGGCAGATTGCAAATATTATGCAGTGTCGTAATGAATATGCTAATTAGCACATGACATTACCTAGCGACATTTAGTGATTTTCCTTTGAAAGTTCTTGGCAACAGTGCTCCTGTCACTCATCTGGAGTACAGGGTGTCCCAAAGTCTCCGTACATGGGGGAAATTAACACTTTTAAGCAAAATGTAATCTGCAAATCCACAAAAGGAATTTAGAATATGGCCCTGAGAATCTGTAAATAATAGAATAACTTGTATTTTGTTGCTGCATATGCTAAGTTAGTAAAAAAGAACTTAAAATGCATTGAATTTATGATTAGGTTTTTGTGTGATGCCTAAATTATCATTATAAATGATTGCAACACCTCCTCTGCCAGTTAGCCTGGGTTGATGAATACAGTGGGGGAAATAAGTATTGGATGCGTCAGCATTTTTTTTCAGTAAATATATTTCCAATGAGGCTATTCACATGAAATTTTCACCAGGCAAGGAACCAGCTGAAATCCATAAGTAATTATACCACCTATCTTTGCAAATTAATATCAGCTGGATTAGTAAATTGATGATCTATAAAAAGGCTTTTCATTACCAAGGTATCACATAAGAAACATCTCATGATGGGTAAAAGCAAAGCTCTCTCCCAAGACCTTCAGAACCTTATTGTTACAAGAGATATAGATGGAATCAGATATAGACCTATTTCAAAACTTCTGAATCCTCCAGTTAGCACCATTGGGGCCATTATACAGAAGTGGAAGCAACATCACTTTGTCATCAAATGGCCATGCACAGGAGCTCCTCGCAAGATTTCTGACCAGGGAATGAGAAGAATAGTCAGAAGAGTAGCCCAAGAGCCAAGGACCACTCAGAAAATGCACCAGAAACACTTGGTGGCAGCCGGTGCCATCGTCACAGAGAAAACAATAGGCAATGCACTCCACTGCTCACGCTCACCCCGCAAGACTCCATTACTAAAGAAAAGGCCTGTCGAAGCTCATTTAAAGTTTGCTACAACTCATCTGGACAAGCCCATGAAATACTGGGAGAGTGTAGTCTGGTCAGACTAGAGCAAAATTTAACTTTTTGGCTCTCATACTACACACCATGTTTGGAGAAGAAATGCCACTGCACATCACCCTTAAAACACTATACCAATAGTGAAGTTTGAAGGTGGAAGCATCATGGTGTGGGGCTGTTTTTCATCGCATGTACTGGTAGACTTCATATAATTGAAGAAACAGTGAATGGAGCCCTTTACCGGAAGATTCTTGAGAAAAATCTGCTGCCATGCACCAGAATGATGAAGATGAGACGTGGGTAGACCTTCCAGCTGGACAATAATCCAAAGCATACAGCAAAAGAAACTCTGTTGGTTTCAGAGAAAAAAAAATCAAGGTGTTAGAATGGCCCAGTCAGTCACCTGACTTGAATCCAACTGAACAAGTTTTTAAGACAGTATGTTTAGAAGAATGGGCTAAAATCACGCCTGAATACTGTGATCAATTCATTTCCTCATACAGGAAGCGTCTTGAAGCTGTCATTACAAACAAAAGGTTTCTCCACTAAGTATTAAATAAATTTTAGTTAGCATGTTCAATACTTTTTTTCCTGTGTCATTCCACTTTATTACACATAACTTTATTGATGGACTTTAATTTTGTGAATTCTTTGTTTGTGGATTTCTTGAGTTAATTCTGATGTCTGGTGAAAATTTCATGTGAATAGACTCATTGGAAATATATTTACTGAAAAAAATGACTCATCTAATACTTATTTCCCCCACTCTATAATTGTATGTGGGAGGACTAGCTGCGTTTAATGCTACATACTTATTTGGTTTAATCAACGTTTCTGTTAAACACAGTACATTAAATTCTTGATCAGTTATGGTTTTAACAATCCGTATTAACAATAAGTGCTTTAGATGTAAGAGACCTAACTACTGAGGCTGGTGCTCATGAAGGCCTAATTAATTTCACATGCCTTAAGATAGAGTCTCCTATAACCAGAGCTCTTTCAGGTCAATGGGTGCTTCACTGAGGAGAGCAAACCTGTTGGACACGTGAAGCGAAGGGGAGTGGTGCTCACATGGGCGAGCCTTAGCTTTGGCTTTGTGATTATGCCCTTGAGTCGTCACCCATTCTCCCACTGTGAGGGCTCAAATGCCGGAGTTGGTGGACTGCTAACTTGACCTTAGGCATTCAGACTTTCTTCTACAGAAACTACGCTACTCTCACTAACCCTCTCTAGAGTCTGGATGCGCACCTCCTAATTCTGCAATATTTTCTGTTAGAGCTAATTAATATACACTTATAAAGCTGTTACTAATGATGGAGAAAGAATGACTAAACCTCCTGCACTCAACTCACTGAAGAAGCTAAATGTGTGCCATGTTGAGTGTTTAATGTAACTTAGTTGAAAATTGTTTATTGTTTTAGATGGCTACAATGTGAATGGCCTCTTTAAATGGCCATTTAAATTCTGACGCAGGCAAGAAATTCACAGCAAACAATTTGAAACCAGGAAGTACGTCACAGGAACATAATTGGCCTGCATGTCATCAGCCTAAAGATCCCCACTCTCGTCCCCTCAAATAGGTTATATTCTCGCTGCTCAAGCCTCAAGCTGCACTTGCGCGTGTTGCATATCTGAGTCAGCTTAGAATGCACAAATTGATTTGTTTATTCAGAATATATATAGTATTGCTATATACAGTATTGAAAGCATCGAATGTTACAGAATGTTTGCCACATTGTAGTATTGAAAAAAAACATTAAACTTTCGTTGCCTCATGCTACTCTACTGTCAATACATTCCATAATTTAAAAAATACCACCCAATTCAGTACACATAAAAGTGCATTCAAGTGTTGTTAGTAAGCCACCAAGCAGTGGAGTTTCTCCTAAACAACAGTTGATTGAGTCATCTTTTGCTGCCATTATCCCATATGAATAAAACCTAAAAAGGCATCAGGAGATGCCTGTGATACCACGTCAGAACATTCTTGGGTGTAAATATGCAGCTCTAATACGAGATGGCATATTTGAATAAATGTTTTGTCCGTATACAATAATTAAATATTAAAACTAATGGTGGTATTGATATCTGTTAAGAGTGTTGCCTCTATAGAACAAGGGCAAATATCGAACCTAAAACTAACTTTACCGTGGTTAAAAAAATCTGTTAATTTTCACAGTGGACATGTCATCCTTCCTTACTGTAACCCTCTTGCTGCTTTTGTAAAGCACATAATGAACTTCTCGGAGCGATGCCTACATGTTTGATGAAGCCACTGATGGACTATGCACGTTTTTCATTTAGTTAAGTTACACCTGGGGTATGTGAGCATGCCACAAACGAAATAAAAAAATAAACATCAAGAAACTATGAAGGAGGCCTACTTGAAATATTGAGCTTTTTTTTTTTTTTTTAGCAAAAATGGGGTTTAAACACAGTTAATTAGTAATTTCATTTTCAGTATTAATACAAAAAAATTTATGAATGCGTTGTCAAATTTGAAACCCAAAACGAATGAACGCAACATACACAGACTGAGTTTGAGATCAAAAGATGAATATGAGATGATGGATCAGAATTTCCTGATATTTACATTTAGATAATAAGTAATACAACTCAGAATATGGCATCTTTGGTGGCAGACCAACAAATATTTATATGAGCAAAAGTATAAAAAAGATAGTCTTAAAATAAATAACACTTAATATTTGTTCCCATATCCCTTGCTTGCAATAGCTGCATCAAGCCGGCAACCCACTGACATCACCAAACTTTTGCATTCTTCTGTTGTGATGCTTTTCCAGGCTTGTAGTACAGCTTCTTTCAGTTATTTGTTTTTTGGGGTTTCTCCCTTCAGTCTCCTCTTTAGGAGGTGAAATGATGCTCAGCTGCGTTAAAGTGCACCTATTATGTTTTTGAAACTTGCCTATTTTGTTTTAAAGATCTCATACAATTGATTTACATGCACCCAAGGTCAAAAAACACTTTAATGTGCTCATAATTTAAACCGTGGCATTACCTTTTTTTCCCCAGTGTCACAAACGACTCGTTCAATGATCCGTTCTAAAGGATTCCTTCTAAACTCCTCCTTTCAGAGAGCATACTCTGCTCTGATTTGTCAGATGTCCCAGGCTGATTGGTCTAACTCTGTCAGCGGGTGTCGAAAAGGAAACGCCCACTACCATAACGAGTTTCAGCTCCATCTGTTTGTGAGTAGCCAATGAAGACCAGAGGCAGGGTTTTTTGTGACAAACCTACGTAGGTTTGTACAGGAAGTAAGTCTGGAATTACTAACGACTCGTTCACTTTGATTTTTGAAACTTTACAGTAGGGCTGCAACTAACGATTATTTTCATAATCGATTAGTTGGCAGCTAATTTTTTAGATTAATCGGATGGGGCGGGGAAAACTTTCAGTGTAATTTTTTTTTGTTTGTTTATTTAAAATATAATCCACAAACTGCGTGTTACAAATATAAACTTCAGACTAAAACTTTACATAACTGTTTGTCCAAAACAGAAAAGAACCCAATACTTATCCATAAAAATAATGCATAAATACCATAAAATAAAATGTATTTTATGGTATTTATGCATTATTTTTATGGATGCACAAAAACACAGAATTAAACTACAGTCCTAAATTAATAATAAAAACTCACTTTTACTGCATCTTGTGGTTTCTGTTACTCGCTGCCTTTAGACATATTATTTTACTTGTGATCATAGTGTTTTAATTAGACATTACAGATCTTACTCGCGCTCCAACTCTGTATCAGCATGTCTACACTGCGTGTGATCAGCCTCATTACTAACAGATCACATCCGTTATAATAAATAACAGAATTTACACATAAACATTTACACACAATAAAATTTACACATTTATGTAAATACAGCATATAATGACAAACTTAAATTAAACTAAACAATTTAAGCAGCTTGC
The DNA here is from genome assembly GCF_001660625.3 of Ictalurus punctatus. Classification (NCBI taxonomy): domain Eukaryota; kingdom Metazoa; phylum Chordata; class Actinopteri; order Siluriformes; family Ictaluridae; genus Ictalurus; species Ictalurus punctatus. The sequence goes on from NC_071284.1 coordinate 17,535,589, forward strand.
ACCAGTTTCCCCAACCCCTTACACACAGTGGCACAATATTGGATATAAACATAAGTTTGTCCTTGTGCATCAGTTTGATTTCCACTGTGTTCCACTTTCTCAGTCACTTGATGATTTCGCCTCCATCTGATGGTGACTGAGACCATGTTGGGAATAAAAGGTAATGCTGACAGAAAGTAAATTGAAGAAAGTCATTGTCGGTGACTGAGTGTTTGCTAATGCTAGCAAACACTCAGTCACGTATGATGTCATGTGTCTAGGAAGCGGCTTATACTTCCGGTTAGTAAAAAAAAACAAAACGCTAGTGTTATATTTGAGATTATGTTTGAGATTTACTCTCCGAAGCGTGTTTTCGGAACAGCAGTAACGTAATGAGTAAATCTCCCCTGTGTTGCGTGCAGACCAACTAATTGATAATGAGATTCGTTGACAACGATTTTCATAATCGATTATTATTGATTTTATCGTTTAGTTGTTGCAGCTCTACTTTGCAGATGTTTTTACATTCACAAAAAGCTATATAAACACACTACATGAAAGGTAATATTTGAAAAAAAACAGGTGCACTTTAAGGTCTGGTGATTGACTTGTCTAGTCTAAAACCTTCCACTTTTTCCCTGTTGAAGGCTTTTGTTGTGTTGGCAGGGTGTTTTGGGTCATTGTCTTGCTGCATGATGAAGTTCCTCCTAATTAGATTGAATGCATTTAAATTTGCAGACATAATTTTCCTGTAAACGTCTAAATTCATTCTGCTGTTAGCATTATGAGTTACATTATCAGTAAAGATTAGTTAGCAAGTTCCAGAACCAGCCATGCAAGCACAAGCCATGACACTACCTCCCATTGTGTGTTGTGAATCATGAGCCGATCCTTTCTTTATCCACACTTTGGCCTTTCTATCACTTGGTAAAGGTTAATCTTGGTTCTAGAACTTTTGTGTAAGGTTTATCTCCTTATTTCTTTGTGGATTCCAATCTGACCTTCTGATTCTTACTGTTCATGAGTTGTTTGCAGCTTGTGGTATGGCCTCTATATTTCTGCTCTCAACGTCTTCTTTGAATGGTGAATTGTGTTAGCTTCACCCTGGCACTGTGGAGGTTGTTGTTGATGCCACTTACTGTTATTTATGGGTTTTTCTTCACAACTCTCACAATGTTTGTCATCAACTGCTGTTGTTTTCCTTGGTGGACCTGTTCCGTGTCTGGTTGTTAGCACACCATGGTTGCTTTCTTTTTCAGGTTATTCCAGATTGTTTTATTGCCTATGCCCAGTGCTAGTGCAATGGCGCTAACTAATTTTCATTCTTTTCTCAGCATCAAAATGGGTTGAGTTTCTCTCATAGACAGCTCTTTGGTCTTCATGTTAGTTAATCCTTTTTAACAACAAATGCAGTCTTTGCAGGCAAAACTCAGGGCTCAAACCAAGAGTATACATTCAGAGCCATTAATTGTTTAAACATTCAGTCTAACAGAGCACACCTGGGCAGCAGGAAACACCTGTCAGTCACATGTTCCAATATTTCACCTGAAAAATGGATGAGTTCAAACAAAAGGTGTCATGTTCTAAGTTGTTTAACACATCTAGATATAAATATTAGCAAATGAAAGCTGAAATTCTGATCTATCATCTCATATTCATCTTTTGATCTCAAAACCCAAAGGTCTAAACAGGCTTCCACTTGAACTGTGTGTTGCTCTTCTCAGGTGCAGGCAAATGACAGTGACAGCGATGTTGGCTCAAAGCTGAAACTGAAGAGCCACTCGTCAGGTTCAGAGAGTGAGACAGATGACAGCGAGGATGATAAGAAGCCCAAGCGGCGAGGCCGGCCACGTGCACGCAAAAACAACGTGGAGGGCTTCACAGATGCGGAGATTCGCAGGTAACATATTCAGTTGCATTTGACTACAATGGCATTGGGCATTTCAAACTGTCATTTAGTGATAAGGAAACTGAAATTCAGCTGATTTGTTTCAACAGGTTCATAAAAGCTTACAAGAAATTTGGTGCTCCACTTGAAAGGTATAGCTATTTGTGTCACTATTAGAGTATTAAACATTGCAAATATGATATATTTAAGCAAAATACAAAATTCATGCCCAATATTGCATTTCAAATGAGACGTATTCCATATTTAAATTTTAATACTTGATAGTAAGTTTGTGGTTCTGTTTGATTATGTTGTTTCCAGGTTAGAGGCCATTGCACGTGACTCTGAACTTGTGGACAAATCCATAGCAGATCTAAAGAGATTAGGAGAGCTGGTGCACACTACGTGCGTAGCTGCAGTACAGGAGCATGAAGAACAAATGAAGGAGAACCCCACTGAAGGTGTGTGTGTGCCATTGATTTATTTCTTTTTTATCTATTTATTTCCATATAGGGAATAAACACAATCAGTAGAGCAATATATACAGTGTAATAAATGTGCAGTATAAAATGCAAGATAAAGTTTGTAGTGCTAAAATGATTGAAGATTGAACGAATGAATGAGCACTATATATATATATATATATATATATATATAATTTGTGGCTGTGGCGCAGGTGGTATAGCGGGTTGTCCACTAATTGTCGGGTTGGCGGTTAAAATCACGGCCCACATGACTCCACATGCCGTGTCCTTGGGCTAGACACTGAACCCCAAATTGCTCCCGATGGCAAGTTAGCACCTTGCATGGCAGCTCTGCTACCATTGGTGTGTGTGTGTGTGTGTGTGAATGGGTGAATGAGACACAGTGTAAAGCGCTTTGGATAAAAGCACTATATAAGTATGCCATTTACCATATATAACGTGTGTGTGTGTGTGCCTAAACCAAAAAATCAAAATCATACTAACAGAAGGACACTGTGGGTTACCTGAGAAATTTCAAAAGGATAGTATTCATTTTTAACTCAATATAAAGGGCACCCCAAATTAAAGGGCATAGAGTAAAATTCTGGATAGCGAATAGTGGCATGT
>NC_071284.1:17543546-17581046 GCF_001660625.3 Ictalurus punctatus
AACCATTAAGGTAACCACTAAAAAAGGTTATACAAACAGAGGTAAAATGTCTCCTAATAGCAAAACCTCGAAAAATTAGTCCAATGTCCAAATGGCACAAATCACCAAGACATGTCACAGAAAATGTTTCCAAATGGCACAAAATTAAGTAACAAATGGTAATAGTATGAACCTTCAATTTCAAACTGCAATTTCACAAATAAAACGTCTGAAACTCATCTGATTTAGCCTTTTTGTTTTTTTTTAAATTAGCACCAGAGCCCTGTTAGCTGTGTCACATATGTAATATAAGCCTGCAGAAGGCCTCATTTGACAGGATGTGAGGTTGGATTTTAGGAGGCAAAACTTACTGTTTACAACAAGTATAAAAGTGCAAAAGATAAATTATGACATGAAGAAAAGTACTAAATAAAACGGAATAAAAAGAGTCAGAGTCTAGTGTGCATCATTAAGAAAAGTACAAAAAAAGAGTCAGAGTCTAGTGTGTATCACTGAGATTGGCTGTCCTTGACATCATGCTACTCAAGTGAGGCAAAGACGGTCCACAGGGTCCAATCACAAGACCTGCACTTGTAAATATTCTTGCCATACTTCTTCCTTTAAAAGCAGAGTACACAGTGCCTTCTCCCAGCCGAGGCTTTGTCTCTTTTGGCAGAGGCTTTGGTATCCACAGTTGTCACTGGATAGCATGACCTCTGCCACCTGTGACACTTTTCACTGATAGCTGCAGCCTCCACTTGATCAGATACTCTGAACTTGTGGCTTCATCACTCCCAAAATCCACACTTTAAGACCTTTTGGTCATTATTCTTTCATCAATGGCCAGGTTCTGGTGAGGCTGGTAATATGCCCTGCAAGTCACTAAGAGCTGCTTCTTGAGGGGCTTCACACAAACGAGCCAATCATAGCCAGTGATTCCTTTTAGCTGGTCATTCTGATCATCGTCTTTGATGTTGCTCATGTGCAGGGTCCAAAATAATATGCAAAAAATGCAGTTCCATGCTGCATAAAATTAATTCACATACTACCTGCAAAAAGACCAGGTAGTATTTCTACACTACATTTACACATTTATTCATTTAGCAGACGTTTTTATCCAAAGCAACTTACAAATGAGAAAATACAAGTAAAGCAGAGAACAATACTAGTAGTGCTACTATTCAAGTTCTTTAATTGAGTTCTAGAAGAAGCAAAGTGCGCAGAGTAGAGGTGCAAGTGCCAGTGTAAGGTTTTGTTTTTTTTTTTTTTTATAAAGTGTTGGTTACGTGTTCACGGAAGAGGTGGGTCTTTATCTGTTTTTGGAAGATAGTGACAGATTTTGCTGTCTGGATTGAGGTTGGAAGTTCATTCGACCACTGAGGGACAGATAGTGTGAAGGTTCTGGAAAGGGACCTTGAGCCACGTTGAGTAGGCATTACTAAGCGTCGGTCATTGATCGATCGCAGATTGCGTGAGAGATCGTAAGCCTTCAGGAGGTAGAAGGGTGCTGTTCCAGACAAGGTCTTGTACGTGAGCATCAAGGCCTTGACTTTGATACGGACAGCTACAGGAAGCCAGTGGAGGGAGATAAAGGGGGTGTGACATGGGTTCTCGGGCAGGTTGAAGACGAGGCGTGCTGCTGCATTCTGAATCATCTGAAGGGGTTTGATGGAGCTATCTGGGAGGCCCCCAGCTCCATGTAGTGGCTGGAGAGACACTACAAGCAAAAGCTGAAAATAAAAAGCAACATAACTTGCATACATGATGTATGAATGCATACAGAATGCTTGCTTCTCAGCTGAATTCACGCTGTCTTCCTCCAAAAAACCCACAAATTCCTCACCAGAGTCACTCCTAAATAGCTCTTCCAAAACCTCTGACAAATTCAAGCTTTTTTGGGAACACTCCATTGTTATAAAACAATAATAAATCATGTGCTGAGCTAAAAACAAGAGAAAACTACCTGTCAAAGAAATCAAAAGCAAAAAATATATTTTTATTGTAGCAGTTGTAAACGGTGTTCTACTATCAAAATAGTCTTTGTTGTGCTGTCTGTTTTATCTTTGTACCAATATTATTGTGGAGAGATGTGTTGTTTTTTTGTCCAGCAGGGAGCTCACACTCCTCCCTTCTCCCATTGCCCTGCTCACCAGCATCTAACACAAAGTCACAATACTTTAAACAGTATTCTGACTAATCTTATTACAAAATGTGTGTGTGTGTATGTATGTATGTATGTGTGTGTGTGTGTGTGTATATATACAGTGAGGGAAAAAAGTATTTGATCCCCTGCTAATTTTGTGCGTTTGCCCACTGACAAAGAAATGATCAGTCTATAATTTTAATGGTAGTTGTATTTGAACAGTGAGAGACAGAATAACAACAAAAAAATCCAGAAAAACGCATGTCAAAAATTTTATAAATTAATTTGCATTTTAATGAGGGAAAAAACTATTTGACCCCCTCTCAATCAGAAAGATTTCTGGCTCCCAGGTGTCTTTTATACAGGTAACGAGCTGAGATTAGGAGCACACTCTTAAAGGGAGTGCTCCTAATATCAGTTTGTTACCTGTATAAAAGACACCTGTCCACAGAAGCAATCAATCAATCAGATTCCAAACTCTCCACCATGGCCAAGACCAAAGAGCTCTCCAAGGATGTCAGGGACAAGATTGTAGACCTACACAAGTCTGGAATGGGCTACAAGACCATTGCCAAGCAGCTTGGTGAGAAGGGGACAACAGTTGGTGCGATTATTCGTAAATGGAAGAAGCACAAAAGAACTGTCGATCTCCCTCGGCCTGGGGCTCCATGCAAGATCTCACCTCGTGGAGTTGCATTGATCATGAGAACAGTGAGGAATCAGCCCAGAACTACACGGGAGGATCTTGTCAATGATCTCAAGGCAGCTGGGACCATAGTCACCAAGAAAACAATTGGTTTTCTTGGTGACACACACTACGCCGTGAAGGACTGAAATTCTGCAGCGCGCGCAAGGTCCGCTGCTCAAGAAAGCACATATACATGCCCGTCTGAAGTTTGCCAATGAACATCTGAATGATTCAGAGGACAACTGGGTGAAAGTGTTGAGGTCAGATGAGACCAAAATGGAGCTCTTTGGCATCAACTCAACTCGCCGTGTTTGGAGGAGGAGGAATGCTGCCTATGACCCCAAAAACACCATCCTCACCGTCAAACATGGAGGTGGAAACATTATGCTTTGGGGGTTTTTTTCTGCTAAGGGGACAGGACAACTTCACCGCATCAAAGGGACGATGGACGGTGCCATGTACCGTCAAATCTTGGGTGAAAACCTCCTTCCCTCAGCCAGGGCATTGAAAATGGGTCGTGGATGGGTATTCCAGCATGACAATGACCCAAAACACACGGCCAAGGCAACAAAGGAGTGGCTCAAGAAGAAGCACATTAAGGTCCTGGAGTGACCTAGCCAGTCTCCAGACCTTAATCCCATAGAAAATCTGTGGAGAGAGCTGAAGGTTCGAGTTGCCAAACATCAGCCTCGAAACCTTAATGATTTGGAGAAGATCTGCAAAGAGGAGTGGGACAAAATCTATCCTGAGATGTGTGCAAACCTGGTGGCCAACTACAAGAAACGTCTGACCTCTGTGATTGCCAACAAGGGTTTTTAAACCAAGTACTAAGTCATGTTTTGCAGAGGGGTCAAATACTTATTTCCCTCATTAAAATGCAAATTAATTTATAAAATTTTTGACGTGCGTTTTTCTGGATTTTTTTGTTGTTATTCTGTCTCTCACTGTTCAAATACAACTACCATTAAAATTATAGACTGATCATTTCTTTGTCAGTGGGCAAACGTACAAAATCAGCAGGGGATCAAATACTTTTTTCCCTCACTGTGTGTGTATATATATATATATATATATATATATATATATATATATATATATATATATATATATATATATATATATATATATACATACAGCTTTAGTAAACACAAAATACAGTTTTTAAATCATAGTTATTATTGAAGCAAAAATGTTATCCAATACCAACTGGGCCTGTGTGAAAATGTATTTGACCCCATAGTTACTAATAGAGGTCAACCGATTGATTGGTTTTGCTAATAGTACATAAGTATGAGATTGAGATTTAATGTAGTTTGTTTAATGGAGGTAGATGGACAGGGAAATTTTTCCATTTTTATTCATATTATGCTTATACAGCACGTGAGGAGAGTGAACTAAAATAAAATAAAATAATGTGCCCTTGTAATTTAAAAGTGACTTGTCTGAATATGACTCCCAGTAACATTTTCAAATATTAGCACAGAAAATCTGTTTTCAGTATTATTAATTTGTCAAATAAATGAATAAAAACAAAAGAGGATCTTGTGAATTTCCCTCTCGACCCCATCTGTAAATCAAGTGACCCCCAGTTTGGGAACACCTGACACTATTAGAATTTGTTTAATACTAACAATGTTAATATTATTTAACATTATTTGTTTAAAAAAACCTTGATTGTTATATTGAAGTAAACATTATTAATAATTTATGGCAGTGTTAACATTCAGGAGTGTCTCTTGAAGAATTGCCAAGGCCATCATTTGGTTTGTGCAGTGCAGTATTGTTATGCTTATTTTCAGTCCCAGGTAAAGAAGAGAAAACCTCGAGTAAAGAAAGACAAGACCCGAAAAGATGAACTGGCCAGTGAAATTTCCTCTCCTCATCTCTCTGAACATACTTCAGAGGAAGGTGAAGTGAAGGTATGTTCACCTATGCAGGCAGCATATCAAACCAGAACTGCAAACAAAACAATGGAGTGTGCAGTACCCAGTTTGGAGAGCATTAACTGTTAAATTTGTCTACCAGTCCTTTTTTAAACATTTTTTAAATTGAATATTTGCCCAATTGTTTGCACATGTTCCAGGATGACAGAGCTGAAAAATCCCCCACAAAGAAGAAACAGAAGAAGGACAACAAAGAGAACAAAGAGAAGCAGGGGACTGCAAAGAAAGACAAGGAGGGTGACAAGGACAAAAAACGGACAAAGCTCAAGAAAGAAAAGGTTGTTTTAAAAAGCTTTATCAGCATTTGCAGGCATTATGTTTCAGCTTAAGAATGTTTCCTTAACATGTGGCAGTTACATCAGCTTTCTTACAGTGCCCTCCACTAATATTGGCACCCTTGGTAAATATGAGCAAAGAAGCCTGTGAGAATCTGTCTTTATTGTTTAATCTTTTGATCTTTAAAAAAAATCACAAACATACTCTGGTCTCATGGATATCAAACAGTTGCAAACACAACACAGGTTTATCAAAAAAAAAATCTTTGTTAAATACAGATGTGCAACAATTATTGGCAACCCTTATGAATTCATATATGAAGAATATATTGGAAGTATATTCCCATTTATATCTTAAATTTTTTAGTTCACCTGGGTGACTAGGAACAGGAAATTCTTTAACCATGACTTCCTGTTTCACAGGTGTATAAATATGAGGTAACACATTCCCTTAGTTATTCATAACAATGAGTAAGACCAAGGAATATAGCTATGATGTGCGGCAAAAGGTTGTTGAGCGTGGGTGGTGGTGGGAGGTGGCTATAAGAAAATAGCACAAACATTAAAAATGCCCATTTCCACCATCAGGGCAATAATTAAGAAGTTCCAGTCAACTGGAAATGTTATGAATCAACCTGGAAGTGGACGTAAGTCTATATTGTCTCCATGCACTGCGAAGAGGACGGTTTGAGTGGCCAAAAAATCTCCAAGGATCACAGCTGGCTAATTGCAGAAGTTAGTTGCGTCTTGGGGTCAGAAAGTCTCCAAAACTACAATTCGAAGTCATCTACATCACTATAAGTTGTTTGGAAGGGTTTCAAGAAAAAAAAAATCCAAAAAACAAACTCAAGCGCCTTCATTTTACGAGACACTACTGGAACTTCAAATGGGATCGCGTTCTATGGTCAGATGAAACAAAAATAGAGATATTTGGCAATAAACAACAGCGGTGGTTTTGGTGCACACAGAGAGGTAGCTTTATGGAAAAGTACCTCATGCGCACAGTTAAATATGGTGGTGGCTCCTTAATGATTTGGGGCTGTTTTATTGCCAGAGGACCTGGACATTTTGTTAGGATACATGGCATCATGGACACATCATGAGAAAAACTGTGGGGTGAACTGAAGAGGAGAGTCCAACAGCGTGGACCTCAACATTTGAAGCATCTGGAGAGATTCTGTATGGAGGAATCGTTTCAGATCCCTTGCCATGTATTCTCCAATTCTCCTCATCAGGCATTATAGGAGAAGACTCAGAGCTATTATATTGGCAAAGGGAGATAGCACAAAGTATTGACTAAAAGGATGCCTATAATTGTTTCACATCTATATTTAACAAACATTTTTTTTTTTTTTTTTTTATAAACCTGTATTTTGTTTGCAATTGTTTGACATCCATGAGAGCAGAGTATTTTTGTGAATTTTTTAACAAAAGATCAAACAATAGACAATAAAGACAGTTTTTCACAGTCTTCTTTGCTCATATTTACCAAGGGTGCCAATATTAGTGGAGAGCACTTAAGGTTCTGTACATTGAATAAAACTGATGTACAGTACAGAGCAATGTCGATCTTAAAAAAGTGTGTGTTCTGTAAGCTTGTCTTTGGGAATTTCTTTTCCAGACTAAATCAGGAGGCAAAGGCAAGAAAGCTCAGGGCCCTGTGCACATTACAGCAGGCAGTGATCCAGTTCCTATTGGAGAGGAGGATGATGAGCTGGACCAGGAAACATTCAGTATTGTGAGTCTCTCTCTCTCTCTCTTCTCTCTCTCTCTGATTGTTTTCTTGCCTCTCTCATGTGTATTTACATCATTGTCCTCCATTTCATTTTTCCAATTGGTTCATAGAATCACATCCTTTTTCTGGTAAAAGAATGGTGTAGAAAAGAAAACTGACAGAGGAATTATCTTAATCATTTATGGTGTTAAAAGCTACTTAACATTTAATTCACTTTAAGGAAGTGACTTTGTGTGTGTGTGTGTGTCTAGTGTAAGGAGCGGATGAGACCAGTGAAGAAGGCTCTTAAACAGCTGGATAAGCCTGATGAAGGCCTGTCAGTACAGGAACAGCTGCAGCACACACGTGCCTGCCTGTTGAAGATTGGAGACCGAATCACAGAGTGCCTTAAAGCCTACAGTGACTCGGAACACGTCAAAACCTGGCGCAGGTCTCAAACACTTTCTTTTGGTTAACAGAAAGACACTAAATAAGGCCTGTCTGAATGATGCATAAAAATTATTTATAAATTGTTACACCATTACTCCAGGTCAATTAGGTCAGCAAATTACCAAATTACTTTTTATAAACATATAATTATAATACTACTTAAAAACAATCCTAAATAGATTTTTAGATTTCTGACTAAATAAAGAATCACACAACAAAGATACCAGTACAGACACTGTGCAGGTCTTTGCCATCATCTTGACTATTCTTACCACCAGGATAGTCATAATTTCTGATTTTATTTTGGATAGATTGTGTGTGGGGTTTTTTGTGCCAGCTAGTGATTTATATGGCTTGGTGAACACCTTGTTTCTTGGAAGATTTTATTCCGAATTTCCCTTTTTCCATCTCCATCTAGAAATCTCTGGATTTTTGTGTCCAAATTCACGGAGTTTGGAGCTAAGAAACTGCACAGGCTATACAAAATGGCTCAAAAGAAGCGCTCCCAAGAGGAAGAGGTAGGTCTACTTTTGTCCTGTGGGGCAAATATGCTGGTGTAACTATATAGTGTGATGATCGGTGTAGCTTTTTAAACTAGTTGAAAGACTTTAATGTTTTTCAAATTCTGATCTATTTACAAAAATATTATCTTTATTCATTTTCTTTATTTTTTATCCCCCTTCACTTGTCCCCTTCTGCTCATGTACTCTCGGTGCTTCACTTTCAGAAAGAGCACAAGAAGAAGGACGACCCAGCCAAAAAGAAGCTGTTTCGTCCTGAACCTTCTGGATCGAGTCGGGACTCCACTGGCACACAGCCTTCATCCAAACCACACCCACCACAAAATCACCCAGCAGGACCCCCATGCCACTCACACCACCGTGAGCCCTACAACCAGCACAACAAGAGACACTTCCCTAAAGATTGTGAGAACTAATGAACACAAGGGTTTTGTAGCAAGATAGAATGATCTATCTGATTATATCTGGAAGAGCAAATAAGCTGGGTCTAGACTTGAATCTCAGGATACTTTAAATCCTACAAAAAGTTAGCAATGTTACTGTTTTCTGGTAATGTTATTTTTTTTTCCAGGAAGGGTTAACGTTAGTTGATTTTCTGTCTATATAAATGACAGATAATAAAAGCAACCATATGTATTAGAGTTTGTGTGAATCTGCTACATTTATCTCTGGTTCTCTGGTATGAATTATGTTTCATCCACAGATCGGGGAGATTGGCAAAGGGAATGTAAATATAGCTACCCAGGAAACAGTAACCAGCCATGGCAAGGTGACCGTCATCACCCTTATGACCAGCATAGGTATAAGGAGCATCACTACAGCAACCGGCGGGCACACACAGATTTGTACCGCAGTAGTGGCTTCCGGAACCCAGGCTCAGCCCGGAAACGGGTGTATGATCAGTACAGCAACGATCGAGACCACCGTGCTCACCGTGACTATTATGACAGGTAAGAAAGATTTCCTTATATACTACTAATAATTCCTTGGATTTATATAGTACTTAACATTGTATGTGGGGGGGAATCTCCTCAACCACCACCAGTGTAATGCATCCACCTGGATGATGCGACGGCAGCCAAAGTGCACCAGAACGCCCACCACACACCAGCTATTGGTGGAGAGGAGAGTGATGTAGCCAAATCAGGGATGGAGATTATTAGGAGGCCATGATAGTTAAGGGCCAGTGGGGGAATTTCTCCAGGACACCGGAGTTATACCCCTACTCTTTACGAGAAGTGTCCTGGGATATTTAGTCACCACAGAGAGTCAGGACCTCGGTTTAACGTCTCATCCGAAAGACGGTGCTGTTCCTTGAGAAGGGAACTCCACGTTGTGTTTAGCATATCACTATGGGAGCACCCTTGCATGAGACCGGCATCTGAAGCTTGTGTAATATCATGCCTATTTATAGACATGCCGTGATCAGGTGACGTGGCAATTAAGCGCATCGTGTCATATGTATATCTCACCTGTGAACTGCGCCGTCAGCCTTATTATCTTCAGCGAGACTGCATGTCGGTTGTTTGTGTAAAGAAACAAAAAGATGCTTCATTTCCTCTCTGTCTTTTCTCAAAATCTCTGGACTTTTCTATCCCTTTAAAAAAAAAAAGAGAAGAAAAAAATTAATGCGCAAGAGAGAAAAATGAGTGAGAGAATTCAGGAAGTGTGTTACGCCTTGCTCCCGTTTCATCACAGGGATTAGTGCACACTTTCTGTGTGAAGAGGTCTGACTGCGCATTATAATGCCTACATTAGGCAGCTCCGCTCCCAACTCACTCTCTTCTCAGAAACCGAAGTTAGTTGGGTTTCAGAGCCTCGTGGATCTGGGCCAGCCGCTGCCAAGGCAGCTAGCCGTCTCAGGTCCGGGGGATCTCTTATGGATCCGGAAGAGGAACCGGAGATGAGCGCTGCTCTATCTCTTGCTCTGTCTTCCGGGTCCAGCTCTGCGCTGGATTTTGTAGCTTGCGACTCCTTCCGCTATGGAAAGCCAAAAAAAAAAAAAAAAACCACACAAAAATAGTAAGGCTGGATGAACTTTTTTCTCCCCAGTGAAAGTAAATCCCTCACATTGTAGAAAACTCCACTTTCTTCCAGAAGTGCTTGACTAAATAATCAGGCTTCTGGGGGAAAACCATGCATAAGCCGTATTTATAACCCCATGATGTTGGATTATTCGGTCATTATGGGGAATGAACAGCATGTCTATTTAGCTATGCTGAAGGTGGAGGAGGCGCTTGCGAGCTACCTCTCTCCATCGACGGCAGGTAATTTAGGGGGGCCGGCTTTGCCATCCAAGCCACCGTGTAAGGCCACCGTGGCATTGGTGGGCAAGGACTATGCAGTAGTAGTCTTGCTTGTGGGTCACTGCGGACACTGACAGTGTTGCAGACCTGCTAAGTGAGCTCGACACATGGCGGCATTCAGCCAGTTCCTTCCCTGTTGTGTCGAGTTCACCCGGGCATCCACGAGTGGAGCCCGGGCTAGCACTAGTGTGAGGGAGACACAGAAGGCGAGTATGGCAGCCCGCCAACAGCCAGACAACCAGGGGAACCGGGCGGCCACAGTCACGGCCTGCTACTAGGCCTGATCTGAGAATGGTCATAAAGGCCAAGCAGACAATGAAGAGCGGTCCTGAGGGGTTGTGGAGGGACGTATCAGGGGACATGAGGTTGTTAGGGCAGTTAGCCCCCAGTGCTACTGTAGGGCCTCCCCTAGCCAAGGCTGTCCTTGTTTTCAGTGTTCTTTGATCAGCAAGCTGTCACAGGGCAATGAAAATTCAATTCAATTTTATTTGTATAGCGCTTTTTATAATAGACATTGTCTCAAAGCAGCTTTACAGAAATATGAACATGGTATACAGATATTAAAGGTGCGAATTTATCCCAACTGAGCAAGCCACTGAGTGGCAACGGTGGCAAGGAAAAGCTCCCTAAGATGTTAAGAGGAAGAAACCTTGAGAGGAACCAGACTCAGAAGGGAACCCATCCTCATCTGGGTAACAACAGATAGTGTGAAAAAGTTCATTATGGATTTATATGAAGTCTGCTTGGCCTTAGAAGCAGCCATAGTCCAAGCAAGCTGGAATTGGAGTAGATGAGAGCTCCATCCAGAGGTAGGACATCCAAAACGGATCAGGCAGGTCCGGAGAGCAGAAAGGATCAGGATCTCTAGTATCTCCATAAAATTGTGTATGGCTTGGCAGATGGAGGGAGGGAGAGAAAAGATTATTAGGACTGTGCTTAGCATAATAGTAAGTCTAGTCAGGGTAGGCTTGAGTAAACAAATACGTTTTAAGCCTAGACTTAAACACTGAGACTGTGTCTGAGCCCCAAACACTAATTGGAAGACTGTTCCATAACTGTGGGGCTCTATAAGAGAAGGCTCTTCCCCCTGCTGTAGCCTTCGCTATTCGAGGTACCGTTAGATAGCCTGCATCTTTTGATCTAAGTAGGCATGGCGGATCATAGAAAACCAAAAGGTGGCTTAGAAAAGGTCGCTTAGTGCTTTCTAAGTTAATAATAGTATTTTATAATCAATGCGAGATTTCACTGGAAGCCAATGCAGTGTTGATAAAATCGGAGTGATGTGGTCGTATCTTCTGGTTCTAGTTAGGACTCTAGCAGCTGCATTCTGGACTAACTGGAGTATGTTTATGCTCCTACTGGAACATCTAGACAGTAAGGCATTACAGTAATCTAGAAAATCTGATGCTTTCCCTCCAATAGAATGTGGAATAGGTAACGTCACTAAAAGACCGTCTGGCAGCGTGGAAACTACTGCCAAATGTGTCTCCATGGGTTCTGTCCACCGTAGAAAAGGGTTACCGGGTCCAGTTTAGAGCTCAACCTCCCCGGTTCAGAGGTGTGCTCACCACAGTAGTCAGCACAGTCCAGAGCCCGACGTTAGTGCAGGAAGTAAGATTCCTCTTGGACAAAGGAGCCATAGAACATGTACCCTTTCACTGAGGGAGGGAGGTTTTTACAGCCGTTATTTCCTGATCCGCAAATAATAGAGGAGTATCCGGCCAATTTTAGATCTGCATCATCTGTACTGTACTCTTCGGACATACAGGTTAAAGATGCTGACGCCCAAACTTATCGTTCCACAGATTCAGTTTGAGGACTGGTTTGTGACGATAGATCTATAAGGTGCATTTTCCACATAGCCAAGATCGGGTTCTTCCCTTTGGGCTAGCTTTATCCCCTTCTGTCCGCGACCCCTGTTCAGGCAGGTGCAAATAACTCTTCTCTGGGCAGAGGCAAAGTTTTGGCAGTGAGTGCAATGTACATTCTGGGCAACTGGAATGTGGGGGCAGACATTCTGTTGAGGCAGGGGCTGAGGCCCAGGGATTGGTGGATCCATCCACAAGTGGTGGAGTCCATATGGTGGAGGTTTGGCCAAGCGGGACTGCCCGTGTTGGCCTCCGAGGAGATAACACACTGCCCACTGTCGTTCACCCTCCCTCCTCCCGCACAATTAGGGCTGGACGCCATGGTGCACATGTGGCCGAGGTCACATCTGTACGCTTTTCCCCCCGATCGCTCTGCTCTCACAAGTTCTAGCGAGAGTTCGCCCAGACAGTCTAGGTCTGCTGCTCGTAGCACCTTATTGTCCATATGGTTCTTGGAGATAATATCCCTGCTAGATGGCACTCCTTGGGAGATTCCCATCCGCAGGGATCTACTGTCTCAAGCCGGAGGGCTGATTTATCACCCTTGGTCGGAACTATGTAAATTGTGGGTCTGGCCCAGCTCATAGTCCAGCTCATAGATTTTGGTCTCACAACCGAGGTTGTAGAGACCATGTTGAACCTTAGAGCACCATCAACGAGGAAATTGTATGCGCTCAAGTGACAGGTTTTTGTCTTGTGGTGTGAGGAACGCCAGCTAGACCCAGTGAACTGCACAATAGCTACAATCCTGGAGTTCTTAGAAGGACGTTTCTCAGCGGGGGGGGTCTCCTTCTACAATCAGGGTTTACATGGCCGCCATTTCGGCCAGCCACGCCCCTGTTGATGGGGCCTCTGTGGGGAAACATCCTCTAACTTTGAGGTTTATTTGTGGTGTCAGGCAGCTGAGGCCCATCTGCAGGCCACGCATACCTTCCTGGGACCTATCTGTGGTCCTGGAAGGTCTGTCAGGTGTCCGATTTGAGCTCGTAGAGTCAGCCTCTGAGAAGTTTCTGACTCTAAAGGTAGCTCTTCTGCTGGCTCTGACATCTTTCAAGCGAGTAGGAGATCTACAAGTTCTCTCAGTTGCCCCTTCCTACCTTGACTTACCCCTGGATTAGCCAAGGCCTTCCTGTATCCTAGGCCAGATTATATTCCTAAAGTGCCTACATTTGCTTCCCAGCCTGTGGTATTGCAGGCTTTCTGCCCTCCTCTGTTCCTCACACCGGGACAAGAGAGAATGCACCTGCTGTGTCCAGTAAGGGCTCTCTGTACTTACATCCACCGCTCCAGCCAGTGGCGTGAGTCAGAACAGCTGCTGGTCTCCTTGGTGGCGACAGTAGAGGTGATGCAGGGTCAAAGCAGCACATCTCTAATTGGATAGTGGAAGCAATCTCTATCGCTTATGAGGCGCGCAGTCTCGCTACGCCTCTGGGCATAAGGGCTCATTCCACTAGTGGGGTCGCCTCCTTGAAGGCTTTGTCCAAAGGGGTATCCTTACAGGATGTGTGTGTGCTGCTGCAGGGTGGTCTATGCCACACACATTCATTCGATATTACAGCCTGGATAGTCATTCTGCCCCGGGCTCGAGTGTCTTGCGATGACCCTCGGGCTTGGGTCTTTTTGAACAGGCCGTACCCTCGGTATGACGGAATGGGTATTGTCGTTCCCATAGTTTTATGCTAAATGCAACATGGAGTTCCCTTTGAAAGGGAACGTCTGGGTTAAGTGTGTAACCCTGTTCCCTGAGAAGGGAACAAGACGTTGCGTAGCTTTGTCATACCGGGGTAGGCCTGTGAATTGCGTCTTCACTTCAGGTAATAGAGGCTGACAGCACGGTTCACAGGTGTCATATTGTGCTTAATTGCCACGTCACGTGATCACGGCAGGCCTATAAATAGGCATGATTTTACACAAGCTTCAGATGCCGGTCGCGCGCAAGGGCGCTCCCATAGTGTTATGCTAAACGTATCGTCTCATTCCCTTCTCAAGGAACAGGGTTACACACGTAACCCAGACGGTTTTACAGTATATTGTCCCCGTCACTACACCTGGGCATTAGGACCAACACAGATCACAGGGTGAGCACCCGCTGTTGGCCTCCCTAATACCACTTCCAGCAGCAACCTTAGTTTTCCCCAGAAGGTCTCCCATCCAGGTACTGGCCAGGCTCAACCCTGCTTGGCTTCAGTGGGAAATCAGACAAGAGCTGCAGGGTGATATGGCTCTGGCAACTGCTGATTTACTGCTGATTTAAAAGTCAGAATTTATTAA
Source organism: Ictalurus punctatus (assembly GCF_001660625.3). NCBI lineage: Eukaryota > Metazoa > Chordata > Actinopteri > Siluriformes > Ictaluridae > Ictalurus > Ictalurus punctatus. The sequence continues at coordinate 17,557,705 of NC_071284.1, forward strand.
TACTTCCAGTTTTTCAGCTCAAGTGTTTAAACACAATGAAAAACTTTTCTAATCAATAATTAGCAAGTCATTATTTTATTAATCTTTTGTAAAAAGTTAGACTTAATGTAGCATCACTATTTACAAATGGCTTACAAATAAAGAAGAAAGAAGAACAACAACATAAAATTTTGTTAGTATGGTGATGGGCCATCATGATTCTCCAGAACAGCTTTAATGTACCTTCAGTAGATTCTGCAAATCTCTGAAACTGTATTATATGGATGAACACAATTCTTCAATTTTGCATTATATGTTTATTTATTAATTCAACTGAAGTATATTGATCTTTGGTCATGTTGTTAGGTAGCTGTTTTCTTTAGCTAGCATAAGCCTAATCAAAGTCTGTAATCAAATACTGACTGTTAAAATTTCTTAATTGCTCCTTCACTGCAGTGGACACAGAATCTTTAAATGTGGGTTTTTTTGTTTTTTTTTTTATTTAAAACGAAATCATATTTAAGTTCACAAAAGTCTATTGTTTACTTGTGTACAAGTTTTTTTAAGGTATGGTAAACTTTTAAAGAATATTAATGGACCTAAATATAATACTTTCACGGATACAGTGAACATTTTCACAAGGATAAGAATGGAAAAAATACAAAAACAATTTAAGCATCAAATATTTATGAATATATTGTCATATAGGCTATAGAAATGAGAAATGCATAAAGAGTAGAATAGTCACATCTTGGCATTGCATTATGATGGTGGCTAGAGATTTCATTCCTTAATATTGTCCATTTTATTTTTTTATGTATTTTTTTTCTCCAGGCATCCAGACCCAAAGAGGAGACGCACAGATGACTACCACTCTGCGAACTACCACCAGGGAGGAGGCTATGGTCAGGACTTCCGGAGGATGCCTGATCATCGGAGTGTGCTGGGGCCTGATCACTATCGGCCATTTCACCCAGACAAACCTCCTCCTCTGCTGGACCCGCGCTCTCCTCAGGCACAGAAATCCCCGCTTGAGTCCCTCTCACCCCTGGAGAGAACCACTGAACCAAAACCCAGCCCAGATCTCAACTGGAACAGAAAGACATGAATCAATCCTCAATGTTAGAGGATTATGTAGGGAGGCACAAGGTTGAGACGGGGCCACCAGTCCCCTCCTACAAACTTGGAACTCATGATCCAATAGGTGGAGCTCAAGCCCCCATGGTCTTGAGCTCTCTGGGTCTTCTGGGGCTACAGTGAGTTAAAAGAATGAAGCCCTGTTAGTCCTACGGACTACTGAATGAATTTTAAAAAAGCCTTTGAAGTATGACCAGATTTGGAAGTGCCTCGCTTGTTTTTCTTTTCTTCAGTCATTAGTAGAAAAGAGAGTATTCTCAGTATGTTACTTAGATTTTTTTGTTGTTGTTGCTTTGCTTTGTGCAGAGGTTTATTCCAGGAAAGTATGCTTTGTGAAGAAAAGAGAATCATCACACCATTAGATGTTAATTAATCTGTGTTGTGTTGATCCTGTATTATGAAGGAGCACCCCCTGCCCTATGCATTTTACTGTTTTCCCAGCTCACAACACACCTGATTCAACTAATTTGCTAATTGGTAGCCCTTTCTGAGTTGAAGTATGTTAGAACACTAAAATATAGAGGACAGAGGGTACTCCAGAGCAAGGGTTGGGAACCTATGATGTTTTGAATTAGTCTTATAATATCTTTTTTGCCCCATTATACCAATGAGAAAATAATGTTCAAAATGTGTCAACAAATGGGCATTTGTACTTTTCTTATGGACCTCATAGATGATCTTAGATGACATAAGAAAAATGACCCCATGTCCCCACAGATGGCTGATTGTGTAGGTAAAATTGGTTCTAACCACCCACAATGACAGAAATCTGCATCAGTGCAGGTCTTGTTGTTAGAACACTAAATAACTAAATAAAAACATAAAGCTGTATTTTTTTCTGTGGCTAAAGTTTGCTCTCCTTTATCTGTCACGTAAGTATGTGCAGCCTAATCGTACATACTGTCAGATATTTAAATTGCACTAAAAGTATCATACTCTACAAATCTCCGGTTATAAATAGTACAAATGTTAACCTGATGTAAAGTGGAAATTTCTGTATTAGTGCAAAAGCTTGTGAATGAAGCAGGAAATGTTGAGCTTTTGTTTCACCAGTAAAGCCAAAAATAGACGAGCATGCTGGTGAATAATTCAAGTTGTTTCTAAAAAATCCTTTTTTTTATTTTATTTTTTTAAATTCTTTGTTTCCCCTGCATCTGTGCCTTATTCTTGTGTCTAATGAATTGCCGGGGTTTTAGTATGTTGCATTTAAGAGAACGATGGCATTATCCCAAATAGGGCATATAGTGCACTACCTAGGGTATAGAAGTCATTTTCATACTCTTTGTAGTACATGAATCTTGAGAGAAAGAAGGCCTTTGGGATTTTGGCAGTTTATAAACAAGATCTTTTGATGGAAAAATGCTGAGTATTGTTGGTGCCTGTTATGGACTGGAGGCTTTGGAGAGTGGAAAACACCACTTTCTCACAGAGGAACAGAGGGTTGTGTGTTAGGAGTTGCAACTGATCGCTCTCTTTCCTCCAATAAACTCTTTATTCATTAAGAAGTACCTATTAAAGTAATTTATATTTGTGAAAACATAAACTGTTCACATGAACTGCATTGTACATACTGTTTATACACCTGTATGTATTAAACTTTGCTACACCATGCAGTTTCATGGTGCTGTGCTTTTTGATTTTGCTGTCTAATGACTCCTTAAGCAGAGTACGCAATAAAACATGTACATGTATATTATGTAAGTATATAATACAAAAATAATAAGAGTAATTCCTATAAAGCTCAAAAAAGTATTTATGTCCAGCTGATTGCAGTTGTCACGATTTCAAGGCGGAGACCGATGCAAGTGCAAATTTAAGTTTAATCAATACCAAAACAAAACACCAAAAGACACTATGAGCAAAAATGAAAACAAATAAAACAATACATAGGAGACGAGAGAGCATAACATGGTAACAGAAGACAATCAAAGCAAAACAAAGAGTACAGTGCAAACTGTCCGTGACAGAAACAACCAAAAAAAAAAAGGCGCAACTCCAAGAGCACCAGAACAACCCCCCCCCCCCCGGCCCTCTGGGCAAAATGTTCTCCACACTGCTGAGATCCCCAGCCTGGCTTGAATGGAGAGCAATGGCTACTGTACAGCCAGCGGGTGGAACGAAGCTCAAGGCAGAGCCTGAGGAGGAAGTGATGTTCCCCATGATGCTAGAGGGGGGAGTGAAGTTCTCTGCGAGGCCAGGAGGAGCAATGCTCTACATGAAGCATGAGGGGAGAGGAATGTACTCCGTGGAGCAGAAAGGGGGAGCAACATACGGCACGAAGCAAAGCAAAGGAGTGAAATCCTCAGCCGAGCAGGAAAGCAGAGCGATGTCCTCAGGATATCCAGCGACGGTTTTTAAAGACGGTGACGTCTGAGGGATCAGAGATCACGCTCATTCAGAAGTAGTTTTTGGCCTTGCCCTTTACTCACCAAGATTTGACTGGATTCCGTGAATCTTTTAATTATATTGTGCACTGTAGAAGGTGAAATGCCCAAAATCCTACCAATTTGTCTTTGGGGAATGTTGTTCTCAAAGTGTTGGATTATTTACTTACGCATCTATTGGCAGATTGGTGTGTCTCAACCCATCCATGCTCTTGAAGGACTAGGCCTTTTTTAGAGGTTCCTCATGTACTATGATTAGACGATTGCCTCACCTGTTTCACATCACTTTCTTATTTCAACTTGTCACATCGCTATTAGTCCTAAATTGCCCTGGTCAAAAAAACTATGCAGTTGATTAGGTAAAACATCAAATACCTTGTCTTATATACATACACACACACACACACACACATACATACAGTATCTCACTAAAGTGAATACACCCCTCACATTTTTGTAAATATTTGATTATATCTTTGATTATATCTTTTCATGTGATAACACTGAAGAAATGACACTTTGCTACAATGTAAAGTAGTGAGTGTACAGCTTGTGTAACAGCATAAATTTGCTGTCTAAACTGTTGGCAACAAAAGTGAGTACACCCCTAAGTGAAAATGTTCAAATAGGGCACAAAGTGTCAATATTTTGTGTGGCCACCATTATTTTCCAGCACTGCCTTAACCCTCTTGGGCATGGAGTTTACCCGAGCTTCACAGGTTGCTACTGGAGTCCTTTTCCACTCCTCCATGATGACATCACGGAGCCAGTGGATGTTAGAGACCTTGTGCTCCTCCACCTTCTGTTTGAGGATGCCCCACAGATGCTCAATAGAGTTTAGTCCATCACCTTCACCCTCAGCTTCTTTAGCAAGGCAATGGTCGTCTTGGAGATGTGTTTGGGGTCGTTATCATGCTGGAATACTGCCCTGCGGCCCAGTCTCCAAAGGGATGGGATAATGCTCTGCTTCAGTATGTTACAGTACATGTTGGCATTCATGGTTCCCTCAATGAACTGTAGCTCCCCAGTGCCGGCAGCACTCATGCAGCCCCAGAGCATGACACTCCCACAGCCCCAGAGCATGACACTCCCACCACCATGCTTGACTGTAGGCAAGACATACTTGTCTTTGTACTCCTCACCTGGTTGCCGCCACACACGCTTGACACCATTTGAACAAATTAGGTTATTTTGGACTCATCAGACCACAGGACATGGTTCCAGTAATCCATGTCCTTAGTTTGCTTGTCTTCAGCAAACTGCGGGCTTTCTTGTGCATCATCTTTAGAAGAGGCTTCCTTCTGGGACGACAGTCATGTAGACTAATTTGATGCAGTGTGCGGCGTATGGTCTGAGCACTGACAGGCTGACCCCCCACCCCTTCAACCTCTGCAGCAATGCTGGCAGCACTCATATGTGTTGTGGATAAAAAATGTCATAAAATAAACATGAGGGAGACCTAGCATCCAGTAAAGGGGAGAAGACGAAAAGACGGGCACCAAGACACACAGAAGCGGTGTGAGGCGGATATTGACTGATATTGAATATTGAATTGGAGTCACACTTTAAAGATCTTAGATCTTTAAGAGTAATACACTCTTTATTGAATGGTTTATTAGTAAAAAAGGCAAAAAGAAGTATACGAGCTGAGGAGTGCTAACACACACACACACACACACACACACACACACACACACTCGTGCAGTCAAGGGTGGGAAAGTAGACATAACACACACACACACACTCTCTCTCTCTCTCTCTCTCTCTCACACACACATACTACTATAACTTTATAAGAATACTAAAAAGGAATATTAAGATATTATAAGGGTAATATCTTATAATAATAATAATATATATACTCTAATGTTAAGAGAGAACCATGAGGAGCCATTTATAAGGGTGGCTGAGTCAAGCTGCCCCCCCGCGAGATAATAGTAAGACCAAGGTCACTCTAGATTGTTTTGTCTCTCCACTTTTTGATTCTACGGGTAATTCAAATCCCTTGGTTTTGATTCTCTGGGTTATTCGAAATTCCTTGGTTTTGATTCTCTGGGTTATTCGAAATCCCTTGGTTTTGATTCTATGTGTAATTTGAAAACCCCTGGTTTTGATTCTGTGTGTAAGTGGAATAGCCCTTTTCTTGAACATAAGAGTAAGGTAGATGAGCTCTTTTTTAACCCTATTGGTAGTGATATCATAGTCTTCTTGAAACCTATGGGTTAGTTACTGTGTAAATACAGTATAAATACTGGAGCTTAAGCTCAGGGTATCAGATCACTTCTGAGAATTCTCATCGGTGTGGATCTCGTGTGGTAGAACGGAACCAATAAAGCTGGACCCTTGCTTCTTCTCACTCACGGCTGGTGTCTTTTTTCTATCTCCAACTGGGCTCAGAGGTAGATGTGAGTATTGGCTTCTAAGTTGAATTTTAAGTGTTTTTGGGTAATAGGCTAAATTTGAGCCAACATATGTCAATTTCCCAAAGACAGCCTCTGGATATAACACTGAGCACATGCACTCAACTTCTTTGGTCGACCATGGCGAGTCCTGTTCTAAGTGGAACCTGTCCTGTTAAACCGCTGTATGGTCTTGGCCACCATGCTGCAGCTCAGTGTCAGGGTCTTGGCAATCTTCTTATAGCCTCGGCCATCTTTATGTAGAGCAACAATTCTTTTTTTCAGATCCTCAGAGAGTTCTTTGCCATGAGGTGCCATGTTGAACTTCCAGTGACCAGTATGAGGGAGTGTGAGAGCGATGACACCAAATTTAACACACCTGCTCCCCATTCCCAGCTGAGACCTTGTAACACTAACAAGTCACATGACACCGGGGAGGGAAAATGGCTAATTGGGCCCAATTTTGACATTTTCACTTAGGGGTGTACTCACTTTTGTTGCCAAAAGTTGCCTGGCTCAGTGTTTCTTCCAGAAAAACAGCATGTATTTTTCCTGAAGTTAGAGTCACACCAAAGACGAAAACGCTCCAGCAGAGTTCTTCACCAAAGTTTAAGGCTCCTGTCATGTGCTGCAGTTGTGTTGCAGAAGATCTGGGCTAGGGTTTTTTGGGGAGCATGCAGCTAGAGAACATTTCTAAAGCTTTTCTTTCTGCAAAGGGATCATCCTGTTGCTCTTTGCCTTTTTCAGCAGCATTTCATTTTAGCTGAAATGATGGGCAGATTTTGATCAAATTCCACGCTCAGTCCTGGAGTCTGTTATTGCTACCTTTTTTGTGCTCTAAAACAAAAGTGATGAGCATGTGTGCAGTTTAGCTCCTGCTCAATGGATATCCATTCTATAACAACAGAGATGACACATGGCTGGGGGAATTATGAATACCAACACACAAGATAGAAAGCATCAGGGGTTCAGCCTCTATGACTTGAAGATACAAGACCAGAAGATACTTTAGATTATATATAAAAACTCCACTTTCCACTAACCATCACAAGATGACAAACACAACCAAATGGAACTACACACATTTGCAACAACACACGAGTCCACAAAGTCATGGCGAGCAGTAACAACAATGCAATGTTACATTCCTGGGTGGCCAAATTAAATGCGCCTGTATCCCTTTCAAAGAGGTTGTACTTGTCCTTGTCTGAATGCAGAGCTTTGACATCTCAAAGGGCATACTAGGCAACCAGTGCAAAGTCAGCATCATCTAATGGGAGCAGATTAAAAACACAAGATTGGAAATAGGTGTTGTCCACCGGGAGGCATTCCTTGCACTTGGCTATGGCCGATTGTTGTGTGAATCCATGGGTGGGGCTGTCAGGGCACCTTGAATTGATGATCTGATTGCCTGGGCAGCCATGCACTCACAAATATAGATCCTGGTTGTCATTATCATCCAGATAGAGAGACACTTCTTCAGGCATGAATGGGCGTTCACCAAACTGTTGCCACAAAGTTGGAAACACACAATTGTCTAGAATGTCGTATGTTGTATGCTGTTGCATCACATTTTCCATTCACTGGAACTAAGAGGCCTAGCCCGAACATGTTCCAGAATGGCAACGCCCCTGTGCATAGAGCGAGGTACATGAAGACATGATTTGCCAAGGTTGATGTGGGGTGGCCTGCACAGAGCCTTCACCTCAACCACACCGAACACCTTTGAGTCATTCAATCCCAAGTGGTCCAATAAAGGTTGCTTGACCATTAAAAAAAATTTTTTTTTGAGTGTATTGGCATTGCAAAGCCACCAGGTTTTTATATGTTATGTATTTATTAATTTATGTATTTATTTATTTTACTTGTTTTAACTACGACAGCCATTTGTGTGTCATGGCACACAACAAATTTTGGTTCTACAGCTCTTCATGGAAACCTCAATATCTCAGCTCAGCATGGTCCTAGCTTATTGGAACAATAACTACTCTCTAGAGCATATTACAATGTACATATATAAACATTTTGCACATTCTTGTTCCTCAGATGTCCTTAGATCCTTCCAAATGTAATGCACACAATTTTTCACAGTTCCACTTTTAGGGTCAATTTATAATGGGATTGGTTCGAGTCTCAGTCTTAGTTTTCTTTAGGGGATACCTAGGTAAGTAGTGTGCATGCAGAACATTTCAGGTTTGAGACTTCTCTTACTTGGAAAGTGCAATTTAAAAAAAAAAAAATTTTTTTAAAACCCCTCTTTACTCACTTTTTAATTCATTATTTGGAGGAGCTTTTATGAGGGAAAAACACTGTCTCAGGCTGACTCGCAGGAAAACCACGCAAGTATTTATCCAAAAACTGAAAACTGCTTACCTTAAAATGAGTGGCCACACTTGCACGGCTTCTCTAGGGTCAGCCTCACTGGCAGAGTCTCTCTCTTTGCCCCTAGAAAATCATGTCGGGGTCACCAAATTCTGTCGAAGAAAACAATCTTTCCAGCCTAAGTCAAAAAACGTCAGAGACAGAGGGTTTGTAGATGTCAAAAAGTGAATGAACTTTATTGAAACAATAAAGTGAGACAGTCTGCAGAGGGTCCGAATTATACATACACAAACATGTCTTTATATACCTCTCTGAAGCAGTAAAATTATCCCTAGGTGGGTCTTTCACCTTTTATTTCTAGAAACAGACCAATCTCCATTGCCTTAACTAATTATTCACATCCATATAATACCTTATATATTATATATATTTGTGGTGCATGGGTACTCAGGTGTATGTTCTTTAAAAGTTTTACCAGGCCTGGGTTTTTTACTTTGTCAAATAATTCAACCTATAGCCTCATCTTGGTACTTTCCTCCTGGAATTCTTATCTCTTCTTTTGATACTGATTTGCAAGCTTAGGGGGCTTTTGTTTAGAAACCCAGTTTCTGGTATGTACCAAATTGCTCTTTTATTGCCACAAAGTGAAGCTGCTTTAGTCAACCACAAGGTTTTTAATTTACTGCCATAGAGTGAAGCTGCTTTAGACAAACACAAAGCACTTATTGTACACACTTAGAATACCACTTGTTAGAAAGTGTTTTATAGTTTTAGATTATGCTTGCTGTGCAGAGGTATGGATTGACACAGAAAACAATTAGGCCTACTGTTTAGTAAGACACAGAATTCTTCTAACTCAATACACACTTATAACTTGATCAACAAGTGTACTATGAATTTAGATAATGCTTCCCACAAGTAATTCTTAACTGTTGGGTATTGTCACGATTCCCCCTTGAAGCAGCGTGCTCGAAGCGCGAATGCGCGAGCACCTGCTTTTCTGCTGTTGACCGTAGGGACATTGGGACACGTGGGTTTTGTTTATCTCTGTCATGTCTCCTCCCTGTTCCGTCATTGGCTGGGAAGTCACGTGTGTCCGGATTACCCTCAGCTGTTAGCAGTTGCGAGGGTAATCATGTCCGCATATATACCACGCGCTTCCCAGCACACAACGCGGAAGATTAAGTCGTAAGTAATAAGTCGTAAGTAATAAGTCGTAAGTAATAAGTCGTAAGTAATAAGTCGTAAGTAATAAGTCGTAAGTAATAAGTCGTAAGTAAATGTTTAGCGTTAGTCATAGTCATAGTCATAGTCAGTTCGCGCTGGATATCTGCTTCCAGTTCATCGTCATAGTTTGTTTCTTGTTTTGGTTATCGACCTAGATTCCTGTTTGTATACCTGTTTGCCAATCGCCTGACCTCTTGCCTGTTTATGAATCACGTTTTGGATCACGTTTTGGATTTGTCTGCCTGCCTGTCTCTTTAAATAAACAACTGTTATCCTGCACTTGCATCCGCCGTATCTCTGCTTCGTATCTCTGCTACGATGTGTGACAGAATCTTCCGCCTCAACATGGATGCAGCAGGAGGACTAAAGAAAAGGCACGCCACAGCAACTAGGAAAATTGTAGGACAATACCGCATCGGGGAACGCTCGGATTACTGGCCGCATTTTTCATCCGTGCAATTTCCCCAAAGGTACGCCATTGAATTGCCGCCAGAGACAGCGGGATTGGGGAGCTACCCGCTGGAGTTTCTCTTCAGCTGCCAGGAGTATTTCTGCAGCTTGGCGGTCCCCAAGCCTACTAAGAGAGAGTGGATCGGGTTCCTGGTGTCCAGGTTTTGGCGGCCCTGTCCGTGACTGGGCGGAGCAGCTGGTGAGTGCTGGATCGCCAGCCCTCCATGATGTCACTCAGTTTACAGAGCTGTTTATGGAGGAGTTTTCACAGCCTGGACAACTTCGTGGTCTTGATTTACTGGGGTGGAGAGTCAATGGACAGCCCCAGGTGGACCCACCATTCAACCTCTATTATGGGGAGATGGACAGGGCAGCAACCAGCGATCCACTTCAGTTTCCGGCCAACACGGGGGTGAAATCCCCGAGATGTATGACCGAGGGCTGCGGGAGAGAGACTCAGCTTCAATGTCCCACTTGCAAGAAGCTGGGCCTCCAGGAAGCTTTCTTCTGCTCTCAGGAATGCTTCAAGAGCAGCTGGCGGGAGCATAAGAAACTCCACCGGAGAGCCCGTGCAGAGACCCAGCCCGGGACCGACAGGGTGACCTCAGAGCTCGAACCTGAGCCCCACGAGGTGGGCTCACCCGCCGAGCTCCAACAAAAGGTCCAAGTCAAGTCTCACGTCCCTGAGAGCCAAGTCAAGTCTCACGTCCCTGAGAGCCAAGTCAAGTCTCACGTCCCTGAGAGCCAAGTCAAGTCTCACGTCCCTGAGAGCCAAGTCAAGTCTCACGTCCCTGAGCTCCAGGTCCAGCCGCCAGCCCCTGAGCTCCAGGTCCAGCCGCCAGCCCCTGAGCTCCAGGTCCAGCCGCCAGCCCCTGAGCTCCAGGTCCAGCCTCCAGTCCCTGAGCTCCAAGCCAAGCCTCCAGTCCCTGAGCTCCAAGCCAAGCCTCCAGTCCCTGAGCTCCAAGTCAAGCCTCCAGTCCCTGAGATCCAAGTCCAAGTCAAGTCTCACCTCCCTGAGGTCCAAGCCAAGCCTCCAGGCTCTGACGCCCAAGCCAAGCCTCCAAGCTCTGACGCCCAAGCCAAGCCTCCAGGCTCTGACGCCCAAGCCAAGCTTCACGTTCCTGAGCTCATGTTCAAGCCTGCTGATCCAGTTTCCCAAGCTCTGCTAATATCTCAGCCTAATGACCAAATGCTGCTCACGCCCAAGTCCACCGACCCGGTCACCCAAGTTCAGCCCACCGACACGCACAGCCAAGTTCTGTTCACGCGCCGGTCTGCCGACAGGCCCAGCCAAGTTCCGCTCATGCCCCAGTCTGCTGACACGCCCAGCCAAGCTCTGCTCATGCCCCAGTCTGTGGACACGCACAGCCAAGCTTTGCTCGCGCCCCAGTCTGCTGACACGCACCGCCAAGCTCCGCCCGCGCCACAGTCCGCCGACACGGCCAGCCAAGCTCCACCCGCACCACAGTCCGCCGACACGGCCAGCCAAGCTCCGCCCATGCCCAAGGGTCACCTGGTGACCTCAGAGCCTCAGCCCGCCTGTTCAGCTGAGGTCGTCGCTCAGCCCGCCTGTTCAGCTGAGGTCGTCGCTCAGCCCGCCTGTTCAGCTGAGGTCGTCGCTCAGCCCGCCTGTTCAGCTGTGGACGCCGCTCAGCTTTCCTGCTCCATGGCAGATAGCGTTCCCCTCTTCTGCTTCGAGGAGACCCACGCTCCTCTCCCTGGCCGCACGGAGACCCACGCTCCTCTCCCTGGCCTTACAGGGGACTTCGCTCTGCCTTCCAGTTCAGCTGGGGACGTCGCTCCGCTTTCAGGCGCCGACGAGGACGTCGCCCTGCTTCCCTGCTCCGCCGAGTACAGCGCTCTGTCTTCCTACTCCGCCGAGGACGTTACTCTGCCTTCATGTTCCGACGAGGACGTCGCCCTGCTTCCCTGCTCTGCCGAGTACAGTGCTCTGTTTCCCTGCTCCGCCGAGGACATCGCTCTGCCCTCATGCCCAGCTGAGGTCGTCGCTCAGCCTCCCTGTCCAGCTGAGGTCGTCGCTCAGCCTCCCTGTCCAGCTGAGGTCGTCGCTCAGCCTCCCTTTCCAGCTGAGGTCGTCACTCTGCTTTCCTGTTCAGCTGAGGTCGTCGCTCTGCTTCCCTACGCCGCCAAGAACACCGTGCCGTTTCCTGGCTCTGCTCGGGACATTCAGCCCAGGGGGCCGGGGCCGCCAATGAAGTGGGATGACTCATGGCACTCCAGGAGAAGTGCCTTTGGGGGGGAGTTCTGTCACGATTCCCCCTTGAAGCAGCGTGCTCGAAGCGCGAATGCGCGAGCACCTACTTTTCCGCTGTTGACCGTAGGGACATTGGGACACGTGGGTTTTGTTTATGTCTGTCATGTCTCCTCCCTGTTCCGTCATTGGCTGGGAAGTCACGTGTGTCCGGATTACCCTCAGCTGTTAGCAGTTGCGAGGGTAATCATGTCCGCATATATACCGCGCGCTTCCCAGCACACAACGCGGAAGATTAAGTAGTAAGTAATAAGTCGTAAGTAAATGTTTAGCGTTAGTCATAGTCATAGTCAGTTCGCGCTGGATATCCGCTTCCAGTTCATCGTCATAGTTTGTTTCTTGTTTTGGTTATCGACCTAGCTTCCTTCCTAGCCCCGTGTATACCTGTTTGCCAATCGCCTGACCTCTTGCCTGTTTATGAATTACGTTTTGGATCACGTTTTGGATTTGTCTGCCTGCCTGTCTCTTTAAATAAACAACTGTTATCCTGCACTTGCATCCGCCGTATCTCTGCTTCGTATCTCTGCTACGATGTGTGACAGGTATACACATACACATGTTGGGTACACACGCATTCCTTTCTCCTCTCTCTCTCACACATGCAACTCTTCTGCATCTGTCCAACTAAAAAAAAATGTAAACTCAACTTAAGGTTCAATTGATCTTAAATTACATTTATTTTTTATTAATTTTAAAAATTACTCATAATTCAGCTGGCTGTACTTCAACCTCCAAAAAGACTTTTAAAGCATTTGCAAGCTTGATTATTCCTTTACAAAGGAGGAAGTGAGTCAGGGCCTTATACATCTACAAAGCAGAAAATAGATTACAGATTAGATTATAGTTTTTTACAGAATTTTTTAAATGGCACTGAAAGTGTATAATTAGGACTAAGGAGCAGATGGTATAAAGCCCTAAGATCCATTAGAGTTGTTACACAGATCCTGGAGAAAGTTAAGCAGACATTGACTGAAGAGGATAAGAGGTTGCTCAGTGAAAGGGCACTTGAGTTAAGCAGAAAAGGGTCCCTTTTCTCCACTTGAGGATCAGTCCTAATAATAAAGACACTGATAGCCAGAACCCTCTACATACTGTAAGGGACAATGGAGGTATGATTATAATGGGTGTATTAATGTTTTAAATGAAGTCAAACTGAATGACCAGGTAGACACTCCATGACTGGCTCACTTTGGTCTTGGCAGTTAAGTTGAAACCTGCATGTACAACCATGGCTGCCTAGGCTAGCTGGGGATCTGCAATCAGGGTTCATACAGATGCTTCATAATAAAATTCCAGGACTTTTAAGGACTTTTTTAGCACTATTTAAGGACTATACAAGAGATGTCATTCAAATATATTCTTTATTTCTTCTTTTTAAATTCCCAAATAAATAAATAAATAAATAAACAACAACAACAACAACAACAACAACAATAATAATAATAATAATAATAATAATAATAATAATAATAAAAAGCTACAAGCAGGGTTTAAAGGGGCCAAGCACAAAAGGCGCAGCAAGCACAATGCAGAGCCTTAAGAACACGAAGAGGAGAAATAGAATGTTCATGAATTAATAAAAGATAGGCCCAGAAACACAGCTCAGAATAAGAACAGGAAATGAACAGAACAGAGGCATTTATTTACATGCCAAGCGATTGAAAGGTTACTACATTGCTGAGCCAGAAAGGAAAGGAAACAAAAGACTACACATTACACAACTTTACACACATTACACACATTACACATTACACAACCCCGGACCTTTAGAAATAATGCTTGTTGTTCATCACAGTGGCCCACACATGAAATGACACCAAAAAAAAAAATTTGGACAATGTTTTCAAAAGTTATGTTTTTACAAATAACCTTATATGTAGAACACTATGTGGCACTGTGTTAAAATTTTTCATGTATCTAGAGGACATACTATGAATGATCCCTACAAAATTTTGTGTAGATATGTCAATATTTTAAACGATATTACAATATATGACAAATTTCAAAATGGAGGACAGGCAGTTTGTCCGATCCTGGCAACATCGTTATCCATGGATGACCCAATGAATCCGGAGACACCAAGGTTATATTTTCTGTCAAAATATTCAAAGATTATAAGCAAAAATACAAATTTTTCAAATCTTATGACCTGTATGTGGTGCTGTTCTCAAATTTGGCATGGTCCCTCAGATCACGCTGCTGATGAACTGTACCAAGATTCGTTATGACTGTGTACAACTAAGATACAGCTTCTGATCCAATTTTGGGTCAACATTGTTCAATTTGCGACATCATAACTTTTGAACAAATATGAATATCCAAATTATTTTCAGTTACTTTTGTGCGGCTTTGTCCACTGATCATCTGTGCTAATGGTGGTTAGAACTGGACAAAATTTGAACAAGGAGTAGTGAAAAAACTGAATATTGTACATTTCAAAATGGTGACATGTAATGGATGCACTCTTAATGTAAGATATGGCTTCTGATCAGCATGAGGAGACTAATCTAATGAACTAAATTTCTTTTCTCTAAGACAAAGTGTACAACAATTATAACTATTTGAAAATTTAACATTTGAACTAGTGGTGGCACTATAGAGAGCCCATTATTGGTAGAGATACTAGTCATGGTCATATCTACGAGTGTGCCAAATTTAATAACTTTCCTACTTACGGTTCATAGGGCTACCATAGACTCCCAGTGGGGAATAATAATGATAATAATAGGAAAACTAACAGATACAATAGGTGCCTATGCATCTTCGATGCTTGGCCCCTAATAATAAAAAATAATATACTATATAACTAATAATAATAATAACTAGATAGGTAAAGTTAATCACAACAAACTTTGATGTTGGTTTGAGAAAGCAAGTCTGAAAGATAGACAGAGTGCCAATCGTTATAGAGTTGGATAGATAGATAGATAGATAGATAGATAGATAGATAGATAGACAGATAGATTTTTAAGCATTTTAAAATTTGAAATACATTTTTAAAAATTAAGTTTGAAGCAATTTTACATTTTAAAAGCTCAAACTTTGAAGGTTTTAAGTTCCTCAGACAGATAGATTGCCATGTGGTTGTTAGAGCATTCTGTGTGGCTACAGGGGAATTGCTAGGCATTTGCTAGGGTGTTATGGGAGTTGCTAGGATGTTCCAAGTGGTTGCTATGTCGTTGCTAGGGTGTTCTGGGTGGTTTAACATGAATTAGCATATTGCTAGCATGTTTTAGCACGTTCTAACATGAATGAGCATGTTTATATATATATACTGTATATATATATATATATATATATATATATATATATATATATATATATATATATATATATATATATATATATATATAAAAATTCATCCCAGTAGCAGTATTGTATTCCTACTGTGTAGAGGTACAAAAAATGACTAAGTCCTCTCTTTTCATCTCTTTAGCCAACTGATGTGGAAGTCACAGTTAGGGGCGTTAAGGTGGGCATCCTGACTGTGAGTGAGGATACCAGACATGATGGTTTCTTCCCAGCTGATGTCCTGAATGTTGCTGTGATACTGGAAGGGGAGATCATTTCAGAACTAAGATGTTCCTAATGCTCTTGCTATACTGCTTGGACTACTCTGTTCTGAACATTGAGCATCCCAAAGAACTATGATATACCTTTTGATGTACTTCGGAGAATTTTCATGAAAATTGGAGAGTTGCACAGCAAGAGTTCACAATCAATTGTGAATCAATTTTTTAATTTTTTTATTATTTTTTTTTATTATTTTTTTTTTCACATAGATCCAACATTTGGCTTCAGAACACATTAATTTACATGGTGGACTTGCATGGAATACTTTTATGCTGCCTTTATCTGATGTTTAGACTGAAAGTTCTTTCATTTGCATTGTATGGACCTATATTTGTGTTTTGATGAAGACAGAAAGGCATTCAACCTGAGGTAAATTATCAGTAAATCTTCATTTTTGGGTGAAATAACACTAAACGACTTCTGATTATAATTACACATTAGTTTGTGTACTTCCGCAATATTTTATTAGTCAACTCGTGTACAAGGCTTATACTGTTTGTTTGTAGACAATAAATGTAGTGAGCCTTTGAAGTGTGATAATGGTGTGTTTTTTGTTAATTTGATACATTTATTCTCATTTTGGATACAATTTTATTTATTTAATGAACTAATATTGAGCACATCTAACTTAAATGCTAGTTGCAACTTAAATTGCAAAATGACTTAACTTAAGTTACTATGACTTTTTTTTGTTAAGTGAACTTTTCTATTAAAGTTAACAAAACTCACAAAACCAGTGGAACTTATTATATTAAGTTGAGTCAACAATTTCTTTCTTTCTTTCTTTCTTCTTCTTCTTCTTCTTCTTCTTTTTTTTTTTTTTACAGTGCACTCCAGTGCAATTGCTGTTGATCTTGACTGTTTATTTGATTTCTTTGCCCTCAAACTGGAAATCTCATCTCCAGGGCCAAAAGCAATAGAGCAAGAAAGAAGTTTTTGATATAAATTAGAAACAGATGCAAAATGGCTCTGTTCTAAATTATTTATTCCCACTGTTTAACCTCATTTCACAATGAATGCAATGACAGTGACATAATAATGATTTCATCTTGTGATGACTCACTTTCCTCTTGAACTGTAAATCAAAATGAGCATTTAAAGAAAATATGTAGAGACAACATGTATTTTGGCTTTCCTTGATTATTCCAACTTCATTTGTTTATGAATGCTTCTTCTTCTGCAAGAAAAAAGTTAAAACCGAAATTGTCTTTCAATGTGAAGAACCTTATGTTATTTACAGTGTCAGCACAGATCAAATACCTCTAAATCATCTTGATGGGATGATCTTTCCTACATGGTTTTCATCAGAGTCTTCAACATGAGAGGTTTCCACTGCTTTTTGGGCACGGTGTTCAATTCAATTCAATTCAATTTTATTTGTATAGCATTTTTTTCAGTGGTCATTGTCTCAAAGCAGCTTTACAGAAACATATAAACATGGTATACAGATTTTAAATGTGTGAATTAATCCCAATTGAGCAAGCCGGTGGCGATGGTGGTAAGGAAAAACTCCCTAAGATCTTAAGAGGAAGAAACCTTGAGAGGAACCAGACTCAGAAGGGAACCCATCCTCATATGGGTAACAATGGATAGTGTGAAAAAAAAGTGCATTATGTATCTTGCCAGATTGTCTGTTCTCAAAATTTTGCTTAATATAAATTATATAAACAATTTATATTTTAGGAATGGTATCCAGTATTTGTTCTTAAAAAGAACCTTGGTATTATTTTGCATACTTTACCTGTGTCAGAAAATACTCTGACTGCATATTTTGCCCATAGCTGTTTGTCTGGGCAGTCACATTTTTTTTTTTTTTTACCATGTTCCCAACATTTGAATTCGGCCAGTAGCAAAACAATACCTGTCAGACAGAAACAAGAATGTTTGCTTAATTTTTATATGTATGTAGTTTACCTGGTTTATCATTTGTCTTATAAAAAACACACATGGACTAAATCCTACCCCATCGTTCCACTCTAACCACAAGGATGGTGCCACTTCAACCTCATTTTGCTCAATGAAATGAAGCACAACATAGCGCAGATGAACCTGTAAGTAAAGTTCAAATAAATCTGCATTTTCAGCTTGCAATACACAAATTAAATGTAGATAATTACCTACTAAAAGATGACCATTGGCTACTTTCTCTAACCTCATGTTTAAATTAAGTCTTCTGATGTTTTTTCTTGTTGTACTCTAAACATCCAACATGAAAAAATATGAGATCAATAGGAGTTCTTGTCTATTTCCACCACAGTGTTCCACCAACAGACGTTAAGGCCGTTATGTCCATTAAGTATCACTCGTATGGTGCATTCCATGCATTCAAATGTATTTTATTCCCGTGCTCAGTCAGGACCTATAATGATAATATAATACACATGACGATAACTTTCATCTTTCCTGTTACAACACAACTTGAGATATGCTTTCATCTTTCCTGTTACAACACAACTTGTTTCCTTTCTATATATTATACATATTAGACAGGCAGAAATTAATTATATAGGTACATACCAATGAAATGTCATAATTAAAAGCAACATATTGCTTTTGGTTTGGCCGAATTGTAATTGTTATGTGACAGTTGAACTTGACAGTTCATCAAAGTGTAACTAATGTATGTTTTCTATATATGGAAAGTTTATAAATGTATGTTTCCCTATTAAATTGAGGCTTGTTGCTGTTTACTCCAGACTCTCAGGCTGACTATGAAACATTCTGTTTGTGAAGACACAGATGCATAACAATGGAGGATCGCGGGCTAGCATACTGACATGCAAGTCAAAATACATAATTTTCAACCATATATAACATTTTCAGTGTAGGGACATTCAGTGTCAAATTTCCTGGCTAGATTGTTTGAATTTGGTAATATTTGTTCAGCAACTGAGAAGGGGAGCTTCTGGCTAGGGTTAAAATGAAGTTTAAAAAGTAAGCAGAAAGAAAGAATAGGCAACTTGGGCGATATATGGGGAAGGCATGAACTGAAGTTGATAAGCCATATGACACTGTGTGTGGCATGATACCAGTAGTGTACTGAGTAACATTATGTCGCATATGGCAGGGCATTATGACATACAGGTAAGTTATAGCTTGTGAAGGATGTCTGGATTGGAAGACAAGGATGAGAGATGTTACGGGGGATCCCTTGTCCAGCTGAAGCAAGATGGATGCTGCCCCACCACCAGGAGATGTTCTGGCATTAATGGGTTTAACATCTGGCATGCTGATTACCCCGTAGCTAATGTTGAGGCTGTTGTTCAGTGTATACATGCATAGTTTATGGGGAAATTGTTTAGAGAAAGCATTCACACACAACCTAACAACTGATGCTTATTACTGTCTCATCTGTTTCTGTGTTCCAGTACCTAGTAACATAGGGTTTACTTCCTGGCTTGAAGGATGAAGCTTTAGGTAAGCAAATTCAAATGACACACCACTAATTGAAACCTTATAAAATCTGTTTTTAAAATCCTTTCTTGATATTTTAATAGCATATTGGTTAAGGCTGCAGTGGTACATGTATATGTATCTGTGTAAACAAAATGGATATGGGGTGTTCAGTACGGAACATGGAGTCACACGAATTTAATACAAGTGTTAGTATTTATGTAACAAATATATGTATTTATGTAACAACTTCATAACACTCAGAACCGGATCGGAGTGCCAGACAGACTCTAACACACAGATGAGAGTCCCACTCCAGAGCTCTTTTACGCAGTAGAAATAACAAGCCTCAAAATTTCACCACAGGAAAGACAGTATGTGATGCCAGCTTGCATAGTACGGACGACAGGCAAGAAATGGAAATAATGATTGGATCGCAATCTGGGGTTCCCTGTTGTTACTGACCACGTTCCAAGGTACATCCTTTGTAATTATTGCAATTACAGACTCCCTTACACCCTATACCTAATGCAACTATATGCTTTCACTCACATTACACCCCTGCTATCTCTTAGAGCTGTGGATTATAATAAATTTTGCTATGCTGATGTGAATGATTTTGCATCAATGCATAAAAACAAAAAGAATCTATTTTTTAAAAAAAATTTAATTAAATAGGCCTGTCATACGTATTAATGTACTGTGAAGCATTCAAGAAATAATACAGAAATTGAATAATCAAATGTATTATTTCTTGAATGTTTCTGTTAAATAGATGTAAAATGAAAAAAATTTAAGTACTGATTATTTAATTTGTTTCTTTTTTATACTGTTTTTATTTTACTGGTTATTTACATTCTTTTTTGTTCTTTTTTTATAACAAAGATTCAAATAATGCATCAAGAATAAGTTGTTAGTATTTTGTCTTCTGGCAGACATGTATCTTATTTAGCATCTGAAAGACAGTATGAAATGAAAAAAAAAATATCTTTAAACAAAATAATAACAATCCATTCGGATGCCCTACCTCTGGATGGAGCTCTCATCTACTCCAATTCCAGATTGCTGGGACTACGGTTGCTTCTAAGGCCAAACAGGCTTCATCCATCCATCCATCCATCCATCTTCTATACCGTAAAAAGTATCCTTTTCAGGGTCATGGGGAAACCTGGAGCCTATCCCAGGGAGCATCAGGCAAACAGACTTCATATTAAACCATAATGAACTTTCCTTTACATTTTCACTATCCATTGTTACCCAGATGAGGATGGGTTCCCTTTTGAGTCTGGTTCCTCTCAAGGTTTCTTCCTCTTAAGATCTTAGGGAGTTTTTCTTTGCCATCATCACCACCGGCTTGCTCAATTGGGATAAATTCACACATTTAAAATCTGTATACCTTGTTTATATGTTTCTGTAAAGCTGCTTTGAAACAATGTACATTGTAAAAAGCGCTATACAAATAACATTGAATTTAATTGAACTGAATTTTAAAATGAGCTTGGTCTGTTTCTCCAAATAAATCGGAACACTTTAGAAGACTTGGATTCACTGGAGTTATTGATTGTGCTGCATTTTAAATTCTGGTCACTTTGGGCCTACACAGCTGAGACACTCTTCTGAAATTATTTGTATTCAGCAGCACAATGCAAGTCAGACCAATGTGGTAAGACACGAGGGTAAATGAAGAGAGAAATTTTATTATTGGGACAACTGTTTTTTAAATTGTTTCTTTAATTGTGCTTTTACACCAGCATTTTTGATGTTTCATCGTAAACATTTCAACCCTTTTCTGTGACCTATGCCAAACAATTTGTGTCTGTAGTGTCAATATTTGTAGTTTTGTCCATATTTATAGTCTCATTTGTTTACATTTTATCAAGCTTATATTATTATATCTTTACCCTTTATATAGCTTTATACAGATTATTCAGAAAATATTTTGATGGGAATATTATACTTCCATCAATTATTTGCATGAAACTGTTATTCTTTATAATTATGATTATTATTTTGGTAAAAAAATAAAAAATCACCTTATGTTGCAGCCTGATCAACAGTTTGTCAGTTTAAATGGTGGGTGTAGAAAAGTTTGCATGAGGATGTATGTCTTACCTGTAGCTTTTTCATTTTTCTTTTCCAGCAATTTCAGCATTGGACTCATTTCCATCCTTTTTGGCCTCTCCTTCACTTGCTGTTTGGAAATCATTGCTTGCCTCTGATTCAGTAACTGTCATTCTGCATTTCTATTTCGTTGCTTACATTTTGAACCCTTAGCAATAATACAAAAAGCAATAGCAAAAAATATAGTACAAATATAAACAGGTTTAATTGGATCTTTGTAATATAATCGGTAATGGATATATTATAAAGGCCATATTTTACACAATATTAAGTAGTTTCTAAACCAATATTAAGAAAAATATTTGTTCCATAGTAGCTATTAATTATTTTTATTAGTAAAACCATAGCAACGACAAATAGACATGTTTTTTTCTTCTATTTTTACTATGGTTTATTTGCACTAAAACCATAGCAATGTCAATCTGCAAAAAAACAAACAAACAAAAAAAAACCCTTGGTTTCTGCATAAAATCCATTATGAAAGTAAATTTAAGGGATGTTTTTAAGGAATAACCACATTCCTTAAGGATAAATCCACTGGCCTTGTCTGCCAGTGAACATTATAATCTAAACCAAACATAGACGTAAGTGGACATCCTCGGAATGTCCGCCAGCTAACGTTATAAACTTGACCAAATGCGGAGGTCCTCGGTACATCCGCCAGCGAACGTTATAAAACGGACCAAATGCGGAAATAAGTGAACATTCCCAACGTCTGTGGGACGTCCCCTGTTTGCTGGGTGGAGACTTTGGGACACCTTGTAGTAAAAGTGAGTGACAGGAGCAATGTTGCCAATAACGTTCAATGGAAAGTCGCTAAATGTCACTAGATGATGTCATGCGCTATTTAGCATATTCATTACGTCATTGCATTGTATTTGCATTCTGCCTAGTGTCAGGTCTTTACATCTGTTTACTTCTTTCCTACTCTCTGTGCTCATAATTTATTTTTATACAACTGGCATAAAGTTTGCTTGACGTCGGAGGTTCGATATTTGCAGATATGCGCAAATCAAGGGACCGTCTCTAAAGTTACATACGACATAGGTATGCATGTTTCTAACTTCAGTAGCTATGATGCACATCTTCCAGATTTTATATATTTATTAAAATAAACTATGAAATCATATGTAAAATTTGCCATGTATTTCACTAGCAAATGGGCTCATACACAAAATATGCCATAATTTAAAGCTCAATAGCATTTGAAGAGAATCACTTACAGTCACAAAACCAACTGTATAGTATCCATGCAGGTGTTAGCTATAACACACAGCTTTTAGATTTTTGTTATTTAACCCTAAAATGCATGAACCAAAAAACCTACACAAACTGACATTTTTGGTAACTGTGCGCAAGTTTTTTTTTTTACAAAAATGTAAAAAGGGAACTGTTTACAGTTTAATTTATTAACATTATTTACAGCATTTCCAGTCACTTTTTGATCCCCGTTGAACTGCTTCTCTGACATGGAAAGGCGTGCCACATGGAACCACCTGCAGTGGTGACATTCAATCTGAAAAAAGATAATAATAAACTTATCAAATTGCTAATCAATTATTCTCTCTCTCTCTCTCTCTCTCTCTCTCTCTCTCTCTCTCTCTCTCTCTCTCTCTCTCTCTCTCTCTGCCCACAGTTCCCTATACAGTTTTCAAAAATGTCGGTTAAGTCAGCAAGGCAGTTATCTGGTGGCCAGCTAACAGACATAACATGCAGAAAACAAATAAACATCTTTGAATTATTAAAACATTTGTATATTGTCAGTACTTACTTATTTCATTTTTTGTGTGTGAAGAAAACGATTAATTCCAATATGGGTCATTTTGACCCCCTTTATGAATTAGTGTAGGTTTTTTTGGTTTATGCGTTGTAGGGTTAAATAAAAAAAATCTAAAAGGTGTGCATCATTTCAAAGCTGGTTTTCTTCACTAGCAAAACCCAGATTGTTTTTGTAACCGTGACATTGTCTGACAAAATCACCATACACATAAGTTAAACACAACGACTGTGCTGTGATTTTGGCCATATTTACATGTAAAACTATCACTTAGAGATTAAGTTAGAAGCAACAGAATGTCTTCCTTA